>NC_056746.1:452179766-452200361 GCF_019279795.1 Protopterus annectens | reverse complement strand
GGGTTTTTTGAGGAACCCCTAAAAGGGGGTGATGCTACTCAACACCAGAGGTCTAGACCTCAGGATACACGCACTCAAAACTCTACTTAGCATTATGGACATCGATATCTGTGCAGTAACAGAAACCTGTTTCAGGTTTCCCAGGAGCACACCAGCACTAACAAGTTATACCGGTTACCATTCTTGTCGGCCCCAACACTTGGACCAGACAACAAAGGAGGGGGAGTATCGATATTCATCGCAGATTCCCACACCTCCACATTGGTGGCAAAGAACCACATAGGTGTTAAGCCATTGAGTACAGAAGATGTAATTGGGGACCTGGGGAACACACTTGATAGCAATCTGTCATTTGTCAACCACATGGCCAACTTGGATTGAAAGACATGTTATATAGCCCAGGTAATCATGAAGGGATTCACATGTACGACAGGGGAGGTCATTGTGCCTCTTTACTCATCCATCATCAGGCCTATAATTGAGTACAATGCACCTTTTGGGATGTACCTAACCAGACACCTACAGCAACTGATAAAGCCCAACAGTACCTCATCAAGAGGATCAAAGGGCTCAAACAGATGCCATATGCTGCCCAGTTAAAGGAATTCCAGCTGGACTCAGTGGCATACTGCCTGTTCAGAGGCAATCTGTGCCTGCCATATACAGCCATGTCCAACCCGGACATAATGAACATGCTGCACCTCAGGAAATCAAAGTCCCATACAGCCACACGCTCAGGAGACCTGAAACTCAGCACTGACATAAATAGGACATGCTGGAGGGGCATATTCCTAACCCAGAGGCTCACTTCACTCTGTAATGAACTCACACTACAGGTTAGGCAGAGTCCCTCACTGACTCTCTTCCATAGGGATCTGGATGAGTGGATGGAGATCATAGTTGTACCCCAGGTATCACTTCTATGTCAATGTTAGACAGAGGCACAGTATACTAACCTCGGAATAGGGTATAGCAGCATATATTTTAATTGGGTGGCGAAAGACAAACACATTCTACTAGGCTTATCAATGCCCTAGGGCAAATAGCCTAGTATGAACCTATGCACCTATGTGTACTGCTGTAGTACTTCTGCCATATGTTGCATGTGTGTGTGTTGTGGGGGATGCACAGGTAATGGCCAGATATTTCTGCACAGGCAACACGTCTGAAACACTCTGGGTGTTCATCCCTACATACTGTATGTGTGTTGCCATCCAACCCTGTGATGTGGACACACATTACTCAGCCTGGATATACATATCCCAACAACACCACAAGCACAGTACACTACCTTGCTATGTATGCATGTAATTACACAGTTATTCACTAGTTAGGACTGTGATGCTATCCATGCAGCCCACTGGGCCAGTGGAAGCCACAACACACACTGCTGGCCCCTTTGCAAAAGCTACCGCAGACATCCCACATAGTGCATGTACTGTGCACACACATATCTAACCCAGACCATATGCACACCACTTATTTATCCTGTCCAGTAGACTACAGATACAGGCACATTGTATAACAATAGCAGGAGGCTACTGCAGCACAGGGCAGATTCACATGAAGGCAAGGCATCTGTGGTCAGCAGTGTTAAGATGCTTCACATTCACCAAATGCACAGATATTGACAACATTGTTGCAGACAGTTTAGGTGCAGGTACCCCCCCCCCATTCTCCTACACAAGTGGAATTAGTTATCACACATGACTGTAACCTCCCTATCCTCTCACATGTCCAGGTGAGGGCCACCCTCAACATTGCAGGACACATAGCATCACTTACAAAATGATATCCCTGGATGTGTGCTACGTTCACCCCTGGAGGACATAGCACCACATTACAGACTGATATTAATCCCTGGCCATACCACAGGATATGTACCTGAACAGTGCCATACATACACAGTGGTCCCACACCAATGAGGAGGAACCTCTACTGACCCTGGGAACTACTGCATCATATGCACAACTGGCCTTGTGTTCTAAGCTATGGAAGTTTTAAGTATGGGCAACATGTACAGCAATATTACATATGTATATATTTCAGGACTATGTACACACAACCAATCTCATGGACATACCTATAGATAGTGAACTATGATACATTTGGAGGTGTCACAGTATACACAGGATTAACCTGCTACTTTGCATTACCTGTGTTTGTGGCAGCTGTTGCTGTGTCAGTGGTGCTGCTTGCTGTTTGCTGCTGCTGCTTTTGCTGCTGGCTGTCTTTATATTTGTTTTATTTCTCTCTCTGTCTCTCTTTCTCTGTAGGTTTTGTGCAATGAATGTATTGCATGAGTGGAGTGTGGGTACTCGATGCTTTTGTAGGTATCTGCATAGGTCCTTGTGATGGCCTCTGCACCAATTGTAAGGCAGCATTTGCTAATTGCATGCAGCCAGGTGTGTACCGATTGCATGTCTCACTGTGATTTCAGGACACTGCTATAAAAGGGTATGTGAGATAGGCGTTGCCCTTTCAGATTGTAAGGGTGTGGACCATGCTGGTATGCTGTTGACAGTGTTCTGTGAGTGTGAAGGTTAGTACATCTCCCATGCTTCATGCTGTGTTGTAGAGTCAGGTTGCTGCATTTCTCTCGCCTGTTCCCTGTAGTGAGTGTGTATACATACTGACACCTACGACTATATTTCATATGTATTGCTATATATATATATATATCTGTGTACATATACATACTTTCATATATGTACATTAGCTGACATTATTGGGTACAAGCTAACAATTAGCAGGGCTGTTTCTGTTAACACTACACTAGTATGGTAATCCAGTAATTGGGACAGTAAAAGTCTGCCTGACAAGCTTTGGGTAGTAGACATACTATATTGCCTTTATCTTCATTCCTACTATTACATGTTCCACTTATTTAGCACTATATTCCTGTATGAGAGTCATGGCTTACTGGTAGGTCATACAGACTAGTGTTACAATGGTCTTGTGGTAGGGCCTACTAGTATGCTTATATTTTGCTTTTGACTTGAGTATAGGGCCTATCAATCAAAGTGCTGGAGGCACCTTTAAGTAGTTAAAGGGGTTAGTAGGTCTCACAGGAGCCAGGCTGTGTTGCAGATTCTGGTTGCTGCATTTATGTTCACTGTTTCCTGTAGTGAGTGTGTATGGATACTGACACCTACGACTATATTTAATATGTATTAATATATATTTATATATATGTATGTGTACATATACATACCTTCATATATGTACATTACCTTACATTATTATGTACAAGTTAACAAGTAGCAGGGCTGTTTCTGTTAACACTGAACTAGTATGGGAATCCAGTAATTTGGCCATTAAAACTCTACCTGACATGCTTTGGATAGTATACCTCCTATATTGCCTTTATATTGATTCCTACTATTACATGTTATATTTATTTTAGCACTATATTCCTGTATGGCAGTCATGGCTTAGTGGTAGGTCATACAGACGAGTGTTATCAAGGTCCTGGGTTCGAGACGGACGGTGGGAATTTATTTTTCTTTGCAAACTTTCAAACTGAGTACAGGACCTGTCAATCAAAGTGCCATAAAGGCACTTTTAAGCACTTAAAACCAGGTCTGCGCTCGTTTGCGCGGAGCTCATGCATGCGCATTGACGGTGAGCTCCGCTAACACAAGCGCACACCCGTGCTATTTTCTTTGAAAGAAAAGAAAAAGGGGTGACAGGAAAGTGGTGAAAAAGGGGTCACAAAGAGGGTAAGACAGTAGGGAAACAAGCGTGGGATTTGCAGGAAGGATGTAGATAAGGCCCATAGATGCCCATGTCTTTCGCAGCAACAGCTGTGTATTTCTATGTATTTTGGTGAGACATTTGAAACCTTCCACCCCTGAGAGAGGTGTCAGGACAACATTAATATTTGTTATAAAGCCAATTGTAATTAACAGTTTAAATGTCCAGCGGACATGTGTGCAACATGGACAGCTATGTATGGGGCGTATTTTTTTTGTGGGTACAGAGTGCCCTTTTTTTTTTTTTTCAGGTGAGAGTGGTATGTCAGGTGAAGGAAGTCGGTATAGCTGGGAGGTAGGTTGGGTAGGTTAACAGACAAGACGCATACAGGGGCGGTGTATGACACAAGTGGGGGGGGGTTACACAATTGACGGGGACGGAGGTTGGGATATCCAAGACACATGAGCCCACAGATGGCAACAGTGGAACTGATATCCCCACCCATAGGCAGTTGCCACTGTTCCTTCACAGCCCAGGACGGGGCTGTGCTGGGGGTTGTGTAGGCGGGACAACGGGCATGCCCGTAAGCTGTCCCACCCGAGCCTCGAGCTGACGTAGGGGCCCAAGAACAGAGTCTTGGATCTCCCTTCGCACCACAGACCGGACACCTTGGAGGGCGAGTGGACGAACTCCTCCGGCCATGCTTGCAGAGAGGGGACGGGCCCCATCCCCTGCAGCGCTTCCACCCAAAGGTGGCACAGGGCCACCGGAGGAGGGTCCGGCCTGGGCACTAGTGCCAGGTGCAGTTGCCAGCTGAAGTGGGAGAGGTGGGTCCGCTGGGACCTGCCTTCCCAAGCGTGTGAGTAGTTATGTTAGTTTGGGTTAGTGGAATATTATTCCATTCAAATTAGTTGTAACAGCATGCATTGGTATTCCCATTTAACAAACACCCAGATATTAACACCATTGAACAACGGGTATATCAATATCACATGCATTATTTGAACGGAAATACACAATCAAACAACATGCAGGGTTGATTAATGGCAACAGGCCATCAGGTTTGCAGGTATGAACAGGGCACATGCACAAACATACATGCATATATTTTTGAAATGGACAAATGTCCATGGTTAATGAAATGTTCACATACCAATATTTAGTGGGTGTTTTAATTTGCAATTATAGGGTGGGGTGGAGAAAAAAAATGACACATTCATAAGTTACACACTGATATACATTTGTAATGGGTACACAATTAACTTGAGGCTGATGTTTCAAAATGATTTTTATTTGACTGTCATGCTAGACCTGTTACAGATACATCACTAACCTAGTTATTTTGAATTTGATCAGATACATCATCCTGCTACACTTTGATGACAGGGCAGGGGACAACTATGGCTGTTTAGTCTGTCAGATAATCATTCATTCTATCTGCAAATTGTTTACTGTTATCACTATATACAGATTTTGGCCTAGACATTCAAGATTCCGACACACTGAAATCAGTTTGGGATGTTAATTTGTAATTCCCACATGCATTTAGTTCTGTAGAAACACACTGAGGCTTATATATTCAGGGGTTATAACTACTTTATTTATTCATACATGACCCTTTCTGTCACTGTCACACATCCTGCAATTTGACAGTTCAGGTTGGTACTTCTAGGCTTTGTTCACATATTAGACCTGTGGTGATTCAAACACTTTCCAACAGCCTCACTTCTGGGCTTTGTTCACATATTAGACCTGTGGTGATTCAAACACTTTCCAGCAGCCTCACTTCTGTCATGATTCAGCATTTCAACAGGGGATACATCTCACATGTGATTACCTCAGATTCTGAAGCTGTACTCTTGAGACTACTGCAGGTTATACTATATTTAATTAATGGTGGGACATCTGTATTACAGCACTATTTATTTCTATCAATTATATTTCCAGTTACACTTGCATACTGATGAACTTGTTGCAGCCATACCTGCAGACTTTCAATTCTTGCTTGCACATTATATTACTTTTAATCAATACACTGCAGTGTTCTGATACATGCTACACTATAATATTTATTTACAAGTACTAGGTGGGGTTACTAACCTGCATGGTGGTGCAGCCGCGCCAGCCTACGGTCATGCGTCTGTCGGTTCGCAGAGCTGACAGCTGCAGCTGTAATACAAAATAAGTAATATTGGACTACACATCTCCATGGTATCAGCTAGTTGAAATCCTTACATATATAAGTAAAATGTAACTTAGTAGTGGGGCGTTGGGCATATCCCAGGCCTTCTGGATCCATTGGGTCAACTGGTCCTGCTTACGTCGCTTCAGGTCCGCATGGTGGTGACGGACCTGCTCACCAGTGCGTGGAATGCCAGTTGCACTGGTCAGATCATGAGCCAACTGGTCCCATGCCTCCGCCCTGTACGCTCCCCATGAGACATGGCCCTGCAGGAGTTGGGCCTCATGATGGTGGACTAGGAGCCAGACCATGTATCTGGACTCCTCAATGCCCCAATGCTGTGCTCGAAAGCAACGTCCCTCGCCTACTCCACTCATTCTGACTGCAGTTCTGTTCTACAATCGGTTCTGCTGTGTATTCCCGCCTATGGGGCTTATATATGCCACTTTTCCCGCACATTTCTGTGATTGGCCGTTTTGGAATTGTATCTACTTCACAGAAACTGCTTTATCATGCTCCATTCTGGATTTTATCCTATATATATATGCTATTTCTGCATTTCTAAGTATTGCTGTCATGGTTTAGTACCTTGACTCTAGTGCATGGTATCCTGGGTTCGAATCTGACCACTGATTTTTAATTTTCATGACTGTCTAGCAATGAGTTGAGGACCTGTCAATCAAACATGCCAAAAGCACTTTTAAGCACTCAAAAGCAGGTCTGCGCTCGTTTGCACAGAGCTAACGCATGCGCACTGGCAGTTAGCATGTGGGCGCCCCGCGCAACCGGTGTGCGCTGAGGTAAACCTTAATTGGCTTGTAACACACATGTTCAGCTAAGCACAACTAGTTGCACACAGTTTCAGCCTGTTAAACCGGTGCTTAGCTACGGGCAAGCAATTTGCAGCCTTTTAAACACTACTCAGCTACAGGCACTCTGTCTCACAGCAGCTTAGCTATCAGTACATTTCTAAATATTTTTATTATTGTGTTACTTGAGAATATATGCCCCATTTCATTCCATTTTACAAAAGGGAATACTTTTACATTTGTACAATACTGTCAGGGGCCTTTTTAGTGCTTATTTAAAAAAAAAAAAAAGGTTGTTGTGTGGGCTCGAACCCTGCATGCCTACTCTTAAGCCGGCAACTCTACCGCTAAGCTATTACTTCTTGGCTTACTTTGCATATTTAGTTCTTATATCCTTCTCCACTGACTGCTAACTGCAATTGCGCTAGTAGCACACCCGCGCACACGAACGCACACAGTAGCAAACATTTACGGGGTTTAAAAAAATAAAACCGGTTTTATTTTCATTTTATAACATCTGTTCACTTTGTACAGTGATGGTCTGTGGGGGCGTGTGTTTATTCACATTTCCATGGCCTCTCACGCGGCTGTTTACTTTCAGCCATTCTAGACTTTCAGGGGCGTGTCCGCATGCAGGGCTTAGCCTACGGACACGCCCCCTACTCTCTTACACGGACCGTGTAAGAGTTACAGTGTGATTCAGCATGCCTCATGCACCTCATGCATATGCATGACATGCTGACATCACACCATTTAACTGCAGCCTCCGTGGCTTCCTGAATCTGGCCCTATGTGTGATACTTTGCAGTAGTTCAAGTTGACTTAGCTTTGTTGCTGAGTAAGACAGGACAGCTCAGGACATAGAAAATGACACAGCAATATATATAAACAATTAATTTACTTGTTATGGATAATCCTGTGTTAACATCCTAGGTACAAACCTTAAGGACAGTCACTGTGGGAATGAGATCCTCATTGTTTCACAGCACACAGTAATGGACGAGAAGTAGAAAGTGTTACAGAAAATGGATCTTCGGTTTGGATTTTTTTTCTGTGGCTAAACTATAGAAACTTCCCTGCACATCAGTAAACAAGGACCCAGAAGGTATTAATATACTGAAACAAGCTGTTGACAATAGTTTAACTTCTCCACGTCTTTTGGGTTTCTAATAACATGACAGGAATGGACCACATTCCTAAGTCAAAGTATGATTAAAGTTTGTGAAATAAGTATTGTTTCAGTCTTTGATGTTAGCCAAAAGCGCTCTTTGCAGCACCTGCAATGTGTCCACGACTGACTCCTCCTGCAGTTCATACTGAGTTGCATGTATCGGTAGCATATTTAAATACAACTGTAAATTTTTTTTTTTTTTTTATGAGACACATTGCCCCCTACTACTACTACTGGAACTGTCTGAGTATCCTTCTTCCACATTGTCTAGTTTCTGCCTGCAAATCCTGGTATTTTATGGCTGTGTGTCTCTCTGCATGTAAAACAGTATAATCGCTGGGTGTAGCAATTTCAATGATCAAGGCTACTTTGGTCTTTTTTTTCAAGGGCTACTTTATCTGGTTTCCTTGCATCTATTTTTGAACTGTTGGAAATGGGTGATCCCATATGATAAAAGCTTCATCATCCTCTATAATGCTTTGTGACTCATGTTTCCAATGCTTTTCATCTACTTCAATATTGTAATGTTTGCACAACTCCAAATGCAACAGTCTTGCCACATTATTATGCCTTTCAGTATACAGGCCCTCTGATACCTCTCAATCTCTTAGAGCAAGAAATATGGACAAAGCCATAACTAAAAGTGGGACAAAAGGCCAAAAAATAGGGACAATTTTTAAATATTGCTCTTACAAACTTAGAAAGTTGATAGAATAGGTCTATATTAGTTCATCGAAAATTCAGTTCAGAGAACAGCATTTTCGGTGCACTTACACCGAACATGCCGTTCGTCGAACTGTTCATATTGAGATCGCGGTACAGTGAAGATTGGAATGTTCACCCTTTCCTCACTGTAGTGTGATCTCGGAGTTGGTATATATAATTAGTGGGGGTGTGTGGGGGGGGAGCAGCCCTCCACAAAAGTGGAATTCGATGAATTAGAAGTTATGTACTTACCATAACGTTCCATCTGAGTAGGTGGATTCATTTGTCTGCAACCTGTGGGTATGGATCCGATATCGGATCCGAACCGGCATGGTTTATCCAGCAATGGATCCGAGCTCCTATCTCCTCCCCTCACCCATAATGCCCTGCTCTCCCTACATGACCTCAGATCGAGTTTGCCCTGCACCAACTACCCTAACTAAAGGGTAACACACCCTATGCAGGAAACTGACAAGGCCAGGGGGATAGGTGGGCGGGATGGTTGCAGACAAATGAATCCACCTACTCAGATGGAACGTTATGGTAAGTACATAACTTCTAAATCTGAAGTAGGAGAATTCATTTGTCAGCAACCTGTGGGACAGAGTCCCCAGCTACCTGAATCTTGGGCAGCCATCATGGAAGGATATTCCGGAGCACCACGGAGCCAAAGGATGCTCTACCTCTAGAAGTGACGTCCAGCTTATAATGAGTAAAAAGGTATGAGATGAAGCCCAAGTGGCTGCTGAACAAATGTCATCCAGAGGAACCCTAGACTTAAAGGCTGCTGAAGTCAAAACGGACCTGGTAGAATGAGCGTGGACTCCCTCCGGTGCGGGCCTCCCCGAGGCTTGGTATGCCAACAGAATACACTGGGAAATCCAGCATGACAAGGAAACTTTGCAAATTGGTTTACCGAGATTGAATTTGGCAAAAGAAATGAACAACTGGTCTGATTGCCTATGACCAGCTGTCCTACGAAGGTAAAAACGAAGCTGCCTGTGAACATCCAAGGAATGCAGCTTATATTCGCCATTGTTTTGATACTTAGGGAAGAAAACAAGGAGATTGATGGACTGATTAATGTTAGTCTCAGAGGCTACTTTAGGAAGAAAGGAAGGATTGGTCCTGAGGTACACCCGGTCCGGATGAAAAATTAAATAAGACGGCTTCATAGATAGGGCCTGAAGCTCTGAAACTCTCTTAGCCAAAGTAATGGCTACCAAAAAAGCAGTCTTAAGAGACAAATATTTAAGATAGACTGTGGCCGCAGGTTCGAAAGCGGGAGCGGTCAAGGCCTGAAGTACCAAGGAGAGATCCCACGGGGGAACAGCTTCTTTGACAGGGGGTCTGAGCAAAAAGGTGCCTTTTAGGAATGTTTTGCATAACTTAGCAGACATAAGAGGGCCTGAGTCGTGTCCAACATGGTAATGAGATATGGCTGCCAGCTGAACTTTGACAGTGGAACTACTGGCGCCATTATTAGAGAGAGTAGTGAGAAAATCTAGAACCAAAGGAAGAGGAACCGTGAAAGGATCTAGGTCTTGCCGCTCCGCCCAAATGTTGAAACGCTTCCATTTACTGCGGTAAATTTTTCTGGTGGAGGGCTTGTGGGCCGTTACCAGAATGGCCTTAACTGGAGATGAGATACCGGGAGTCCTGATTAGGAGTGGAGCTGGAGCAGCCAAGCAGTCAACTTCAGGTTGTCCAGGTTCGGTGTTGGCAGGTTCGACGGGTGTGAAATCAGATCCGGAATGGGATCTAGAATCCAAGGTGGATTCACTGAATGAGACCTCAGGTAAGGGAACCACATCTGTCGAGGCCAGAACGGGGCAATGAGGATCAGTCTGCACCCCAACCGAGAGGCTTTCTGAAGTACTTGTAGCATCAGAGGTAGAGGAGGGTATGCATAAAGAAGACCGGGAGGCCAAGCATGCACCAGAGCATCTCTCGGGGAATCCCCTGGGGGGGGGGGAATCAGAGCAAAAAAAACTGTCACACTTGGCATTTAAAGGAGAGGCAAAGAGATTGCAGCAGGGAGTCCCCCACTGTGCGAAGATACGTTTCGCTACTTGAGCATTGAGAGACCACTCGTACGGGGAGAGAATGGTGCGACTGAGCTTGTCCGCTAGGATGCTGGTCCGACCCGGAATATGCATTGCGATGAGAAAGCGGTTGGTGGAGATCGCCCATTCCCACACTCTCATGGCTTCTCAACATAAGGGGTAAGACCTGGTTCCCCCCTGTTTGTTGATGTACCAGACCACCAACATGTTGTCTGATTGAATTGCAATTGTTCCCAGGGGAAGGAGGGTCTGAAGTGCTTGCAACGCCAAGAGCACTGCCCTCATCTCCAGAACACTGATATGCAGGGAGGTCTCCGAATCGCTCCACGTGCCTTGGACCGTCCGGCCCGCAAAATGCCCCCCCACCCTAAGCGGGAAGCGTCCGTGGTCACCATGGCGAGAGGAGGAGAAGCACAAAAGGGGCGGCCCCTGAGGAGGTCCGGAGAATGGAGCCACCACAAGAGAGACCACTTGCAAGCCTTGCTGATCGCAATGGGATGATGCAGGGGAAGGGAGAGAAATGACCATTGCACCTGAAGTGTCCACTGAAGCACTCTCATGTTTAAGCGAGCATGCAGAAGAAGAGTAATTGCTGCCGCCATAGACCCTAGAGCCCTCAGGACCAATTCCGCAGGCGTTGAGCTGGAGTGAAGGATGGCCCGTACCTGGAGTTGTAGATTCCGAACCCTGTCGTTCGTGAGGAAGGCTCTTAATTTTCTCGTGTCTAACCTGGTTCCTATAAAATCTATTGCTTGAGTAGGGACCAGGTTGGACTTCATGTTTACCGTGATGCCTAGCTTGGGAGCTAGACGAAGGAAGGAATCTCTTGCCAACGAGAGTAGATGCCTTGTTGGGGCGGGAAGAAGCCAGTCGTCCAGGTACGGAAAGACCTGCACCCCCTGAAGCCTCAGGTGGGCCGCAACCACTGCTAGCACTTTGGTGAACACCCTGGGGGCTGTGGTGAGACCAAAGGGAAGGACCCTGAACTGGTAGTGACTGGCTCCTAGCCGGAAGCGAAGAAACCTCCTGGATCGCCTGTCCATGCGAATGTGGTAGTACTCATCCTTGAGGTCTATAGAGCACATCCAGTGATTCTCCCCTAGAAGGGGGAGGATGGATTGAAAAGTGACCATCCAGAATTTCTGTTTGGGGACTGACAGGTTCAACAGGGACAGGTCTAGAATGGGTCTGAGGTCCCCCGTCTTTTCGGCACTAAAAAGAACCTGGAGTAGAACCCCGGTCTGATCTGGTCTTGAGGGACGGGCTGGATGGCTCTTTTTTTCAGCAGATGGCCAATTTCTGCTGAAGCGGCCTCCCTTTGATCGGGTGGAACATCTGGGAGGATTTTTAACTTTGGGACATGAAGGAAGGGGATCTTGTATCCTCTGGATATTATCCGGAGTACTCAGCGGTCCGTTGTTATGGACTCCCAAGCCGCTAGGTGCTCCGAGAAGCGTCCCCCGACTGCCTCCAGAGTGGAGCAGTCAGGCAGCCCCTCAGGGCTGCTGCGAGGGCCGTTCAGAGAAAGGTTCTCTGGACCCGAAGTTCCTTGGAGCCCCTCTGCCCCTAGGGCGGCATCCTCCCTGTCCTCCTCTGCCACGGAAGGACTGGTTGTCCGGAGCGGGTTGGGAATGCTGCGACTTCCGGAACCACATCTTCTTCTGGCCCTTTTGGTTCCTAGAGTAGGACCTCTGGGGCACAGAGAAGCGGACTCCGACGGCAGACAGCGTCTTCCCATCCTTCTCGCTCTGAACCAAGGTATCGCAAAACGTTTTGCCAAAAAGTGCAGAACCGTCAAAGGGGACGTTCGCAAATGATGCCTTGAAGGGCTCCGTGAAATCGCAGTGGCGGAGCCAGGCCTGCCGTCTTGTGACTAGGGCCGCTCCCGCAGCTCTAGCGGCTCCCTCGGTTGTGTGGGAAAGTAACCGCATAGAGGTGTTAGTCACGGAACGAAGAGTGGCCGGGTGGAGTGCAGAAGTTTGTCCTCCTCTGACATGGACTCGGGGGGGGGGGGGATGCAGCGTATTCTTTGATAAGATCGCGCTGCATCCTAATGACATGTGCCAAATAGTTGAGCGCCCTCACTGAGAAGGTCGCTGAACTATACACATTCGCTTCCCCAAACAGTCCATCATCCGAGACTCCTTGCTCGGAGGATGGACTGAGGGACTCTCCTGGGCGAGTTCCCTCTTGGTGGCTGCCGCCGACAACATGGCATCTACCGGGGGTCCTTTGCTCCAGTGGGCATGGTCAGCAGGGGGACTAAGGATCCTGTCGGGCCTCTTGGGGATTGGCTCCACGGTGTCCGGTTCCTTCCACGCCCTGGTGGTAATAAGGTCCACCAGGGGGTCGGCAGGAGGGGACACCCAAGAGGTAGACGGGCCTGCTTCAAATGCCTCCAAGAACACGGACTTGTCCGAGGAAGACTTTGGGGCAGACCACCCACCTCTGATCCTTAACATTTCCATGATGTCTCCGAAGGAGACATCCTCAGGGGGTGATCTTGGGGAGCCTTCCCCTTCCTCCAAGTCCGTGTCTTCGGTTAAAGACTCGGGGGAGTCTATGTGCCTCCTCTTACACTTATGCTTGCGAGGTGCTTCCTCGGCGGGGCTGTCCGAGGAGCCCTCGCCAGCAATGTCTAGATCCAAAGGAACTGCTTGGGGCAGTGAAGCAGGCTGTCCCAGTGGTCGGGTGATGGAAGCCTGGCCCAGGGCAGATGGAGTGCGGGACGGAGCCGAAGCAAGGACCGGGGGTCTGGATGCTCTCAACAGAGCCCTCTCCACCACATCAAAAGCTGAGGGGGAGCCAGCCTCGACAATAGGATCCGAAAGTTGGCTCCCCCTCGGATCCGATGAGCGGATCGGAGCCGGCACCGAGCCCCTCGGATCAGAGGGACCAGTACGCTCCGACAAGGACGGTGCCGAAGGCACACTGGGTCCCTCGGATCAGAAGCTCGGGCCAAGGCTCCGAGAGGTCGGATCAGACAGACTCGAGGGCAGGGTCGGATCCGAAGTACCCAGTACTATCGGCGCCGACCCACCCCCGGCTCCAAGGCTGCCCGGCTCAGAACGCTCCGAACCCGGGTAGCGGGTTGGAGAAGTAGCAATAGGCTTAAAAAATGGGGTCGAGCCCCCCCCAGAGGGGGGGGGGAGGCAGGAGCACTCCCATCTGCATCTGGGCCTGGATGAACCTTCGCATCATCCGGTCCAGATCAGCATCGGAGAGGCTGTAAGTCGACCTCGACGAGGCTACCGAGGTAGGCCTTGAGTGCCGCCTCGATGGAGGTTGGGTCTCCTCATCCTCAGGCCCCGGTGAAAAGCACGGGGACCGAAGCCGAGGAGGAGGAGAGCCAGCAGCCCGAGAGGCCGGAGGAGAAGCCCGCTTAGCCGGCGGGGCCGATACGGAGGTTTCGGCCCGCCGCTTGTGGTGCTTCTCTCTCCGGTCCTTCTTCCTAGCTTCCCTCTCCTCCAACCCTAAGGCAGGAGTTTGAGTCCCGGGCAGAGGAGGGGGAGCAGGCAAGGCAGGAGCTGCCGAGGCAGCAACCACCAAGGGAGCGGGGGCCGAAGCCGAGTCTGGGGGCAAGAGTCCCGCCAAGACCAACTTCGACCTCCGCTCCTTCAATGCCCTGGGGTTGAACCCTGCACAGATTGAACATCCAGAGGTGAGGTGTTCAACCCCAAGGCATCGAACGCACCGAGTGTGGCCATCAGCAGGGGATAGCTTATGGCCACACTCGGAGCATTTTGTAAAAACTGCTTTTGGGGCCTCAGACTACTACTTTTGTTTTAAAAAAAAAAAAAAAAAAAAAAAAAAGTAACAGTACTACAAACACATCGTAGGCCCCAAAACAAAACACACACGCTCACAGCTATGACCAGCGAGGGGAGGGTACCACAATTAAAACTAAATTACCCAAAAAAAAAATAGATTAAATAAAGGGATAACCTAACGCTTTCACACAATTACTAATTTAAACAGAAAGAAACCCTTTTAATAAAAATATCACACTTAGCTTTACAGAGCTCAAAAAATCCAGCTGTCACCATGCGCGGCAAACTAGATCAGAGGTCATGTAGGGGGAGTAGGGCATTATGGGTGAGGGGAGGAGCTAGGAGCTCGGATCCATAGCTGGATAAACCATGCCGGTTCGGATCCGATATCAGATCCATACCCACAGGTTGCTGACAAATGAATTCTCCTACTTCAGATCTGCTGATTTAATATAGACCCAATAGAATAACAGGTTTTGCATCAACATTTATTTTCTGAGGGGTATGTAGTCTGAAACTCAAATGTCTGTCACTATTTTCTAACTTCATTCTTTAATGATTTGCTACTAATTTGTCAGGAAATTACAATTTTATAAAAAATTGTCCAAAGATATCACAAAAAAATCCGGATAATCTGAAAAAATCTGTACAGATGAGAGGTATGGCTCTGTCATTAATGTACCACACCCAGCAACATGTGTGACTGTTTCCAGTTCTGTTTTAGAGAACCTGAATGTGTCCGTTTCTCCCACAAGTTCAACAGACTTTGTAAACGGTGTATGTAGTCCACTATCCTGTAGTATGTAGTCCACTATTAACAGTTCATCTTTTCGTTTAAAAATCACCTCTCCTTAACCATTCTGGTATCAGAATGAAGGAGATGAGGCAAGGGATGGTGACCTCGAACAAACATCTCTCTAGAAAGGGAGAGGGAACCTAGAAGGCACAGGATCCAAGCATGGAGAATATCTTGTCCTCGGAAGAGTCTTCAGATCTGAAAAACTTTGATCTGAAGTTTTTTCTCGTTGGATCTAAGGGGGAGTGGATCCGAGAGATTTTCAGATCCGATTTAGATTTTTTCCTCAGTGGTTCCAAGGAAGGAGTCAAAGAAGTGGAAGTCATGGAGACTTAGTCAAAGTCTCTTTAGTCTTCGCCTTTGAGATGGAGTCCCAATTGCCTCTCCAAAAAAAGATGGGAGCAATGCTTTTAATATCAGTTTATTTTTCTATCTGCTATGGCCCTATGATTGAAATTTTTACATATGAAACAATCCTGTTGTAAGTGTTGAGGGTCTAAAATAATAAACACACAAAATGTGGGCATCAGAAAGTGGTAATTTTTGCCCACACTTTTGACACTTTTTGGAGCTGGCAGGTCCTTTATCACACATGACGACTCGTGAAAAGAGAAAACAGAAAGAGAAAGTCATTACTATTTATTTACAGTAGAGAGAGTTGATTATCCAAATTAATTGGGACTTAGGGTAGTTCTGATAGTCAAACATATAACTGAACCAGATAAAAAAAACTTGTAAAATGTTTTGTCTGCACACAGAGAATACACTTATTCAGTGATTCCAGTGGACAATACAGAATATTTTTCACAGACGAGTGGGCTACAAAAAAAAACGCAAGAGCAAATATGTATAACATTTACATATTCAGACTTCATGATTTTTCCTACCCGAAAACTTTGGAAGGCTGCATTCAGATAACTGATGTTTCGGATAATAGACATTCTGATAAATCGAGACTCTACTGTATTCATTTATTTATATTTTTAACTTAAAGAGAGGAAAGGGAAAAAATACCAGCAATGGTACGAAGAACTACACTGATGCATACAAAAGAGATTATAGGAAAAAATACCAGCGACGGTAAAAAAGATATACACAGAGTGTAAGGGTAAGAGAAAAGAATATATTTATAGGTTTAGGATAAAAACTATCAAGAATGAAATCACTTATACAAGCTTGAGAGCTCAAGCTGACCACGTCTTTATGTACAAAGCGGCAAATGAGATCCGAGGTATGTTAGGGGTTGGTGCATTATAGGTAAGGGAGAAGCTTGAGAGCTTTTTGGTTATCATGAGTTTTAGTAACGGACAAGTCGGAATCAAGGATAGAGTCTGAACCCAACAGTTGAGGACATAATGAAAATTGACAATCAGATCTGTAAGTTAGAACAGAAACAGCAAATTGGTTTATTGTTTGGACTATGTTCCTAGATGTCAGGGCTGTTTTCAGTATTAATTTTAGTCTTCTAAAATTTTCTTTATTGAGTTTTGTTTGCATTTGTTCATGTTTTATTGTTGATCCTTCATCAATTCTCAAATATTTATACACTTTCTCCTGCTCACGCTTCTTCATATCACATTCTTGTCCTAGACTGTTATTCACTTGTTGCAGGTTTCCTGCTTTAAATTTTCCTTGTGCGCATTTATCAAGACCAAATAACATTCTTATATCATCTGAGAAAGTTTTGACTACTTGCAGTTATGCTTTCATCTTATCTGATGAACCAGAGAGTTTTAAACCATCCACAAAAAGATGAGAAGTCTTTTACACTTAGTTGTTTTCTGGGAGCCAAATTGTAACCATAATCTAATCTATTAAGTAGACAGCTCAATGGGTTAACAGCAAGAGAAAAGGGCAGCAGTGACAAAGTGTCACCCTGGAATACCCCGCCCCTTTAAATTTTTATCTCTGGGATAAAAATTGTCTTTTATCATGACTTAGCTGCAAAGTGGTTTGCCAGTGTTTCATTGTCACTGTAATATAATTGAGCAATGTAGGGTGTATCTTATACATCTGTAAGTACTCCTTTATCCATGAATGTGGGATACTATCAAATCCTTTTTTTAAATCTATCCATGCCATACTTAGATTCTTCCATTTAACAAAAGATCCTTGGTTCCATATGAGTTTCTTTTGTTACCCTTTTGTTCTACTGCCATAAGAGAGTTTTCTTCTAAAGGAGTATAAACTCTGTTGGCATCAATTCCAGTATATAGTTTATACATGGTCAGAAAGCAAATTATTGGTCTATAGTTTTTAGGATAGCTTGCAGGTTCACTTTTAAGGAAGAGTATTGTTTTTCTTGTTGTTAACCAGGTTAGTGTCTGTTCGGGATGCACATATAAGTTGTTCTTACTCTGGGATAAATCTTCATCTAAAGATGCCAATACATTTAGCTAAAAGTTAGATACTGCATCTGGGCCTAGGGTTTCCATTTAGGAGTTATTCAGAATTTTGTTTCAATCTCTATGCCTGTTACTTCACCCCATATCATACCCTGTATATTTAAACTTTTTACTGTTTCTTTTACTTCTTCTATCCATTCAGCATCTTTATGTTCCACATGGTCTTTGGAGATATTCCTCCAAAATGTGTATTTCTTTTTTGTGGTGTTTTACTTCTTTAGCTTTGTTTCCCAGTTCTCTATGAAACGTTGTTGGGCATCTATGAATTGCTTATTTTGTACTTTTCCTTTATATTTATCTCCATATCTTCTAAGTTTTTCAGTCTGTGCTGATATCTTTAATTTATTGTTTGCAATAGTGTTCTGTAGCTCCTGGTCTGTTCTGAAACAGCGTGTTGTTTTTATCACATCTATCTTTGTAAGTATTTTCGTTGATGTTTCCTTTTCTATACTCTAACAGTGACAGCTGTTGTCTTAATTGCTTTATAGTTTTCTCCATTTGATATTTCCATGATGACATTTCATTTCTTCACTTCCTTTCCCTTACTGCCATGTGTTTTTCTGGTAAGTTTTTTTATCTGTTATTACTTTAGCTGAACTGTAATATATCCTATTTACTTCCGTTATATCACATGAATTTCTATTAAAGAAGAAAAGGGCAGATTGGGATTACCCAAGTTAAAGGAGTACTTCAGAGCAACACAGTTAAGGCTCCTATATGTAGCACAAGCAGAAAACTAAAATTCAAAATGGAAAGAGATTATGATGATGAAACAGAGGGAAAGCTCAAGTAACAGGGAGAGACTGGGATTATGGATGCAGACCTTTAAGAAAAGTAATAATCATACAGAATATTATATTCATAAAGTAGCAGACGGTATTCTAAGAACTAAGCCAATACAGGAATGGAGAAAGGAGATTCTGCCGATAGGAATCACTGCAATTAGGGATACAGACAAAAAGCAAGAGGGGCGGGAATATATTGGAGAAAGCTGGCAAAAGAACCAAGGTTTTGGGAGCAAACAACTAGACAGGGAAAGTTAATAGAATGGGAAGACGCCGAAAACTTGTTTAGACTGCAAGTTAGAGATTGCCTTCCATAGCAAGGATTGATATCAGAGTATAGGCAAAGAGAAAGAAATAGGGGGGTCCTAAATGAAAGACCAGCACTGGTAAAGTTTTTGGTAGAATCTAGAACTGAAGTTGCCATTAAAGTAAGGAATAATCAGTAGGGCATATAAAATATTGCATGATAACTAGAAGAATCAATCAGAAGAGGTTAGGAAGGATTGGGAAGAGAGACTGGATAAGCAATTCACAAAGAAACAAAAGGGGAGATATGTATGCCTGTCAAATATGCAACAAAATATAGAAAATTTAGGATCTTTGCCTGAAAGTGTTTACATAGGTGTTTTTATACCGCAAGCAGGCTCCAAAGAATTTTCCTCAGGTAGACAACATAAGCTGGAGGTGTGATGGGGAAGAAAGAGGTAACTGGGAACATTTTCTGTGAGTATAATGAGCTGGTAGACTTTAAAGACTCCCTGCAGTCTGCACTGTCGAAGATGCTGGGTGAGAAAATTGGAGTAACTAAGGAAATTATTTTTTTGAGCTGTGATACAGACTCGGAATTACCTAGAAACAGTAAGGCCTTGCTGAGTCTAATTATGATGGCTACCAAAAAGGCAATTACTAGAAAGTGGAAATCAAAGTCTAAACCAACTTTACTAAAACTAACAAAGACAATAACAGAGATAAAAAACTAGAACTAGGATCTTTGGAAAAGAGTAGGAGCAAATTACATGGGAAAAATGGGAAATCTGGGATCAATACATGCAAAGGAGGAATGAGGTTTAAAAGAAGGCAGGATTTGAAGGAGATATGTAATGGTTGACTGAATGACTGGATATATTAAAAGTGATGTAGGTGCCGATCATAGAAACAAGAGCAGAACTTGGCAAGGCTTGTAAGGGGCCCTAGGGCCATTAGCCTATTAACTTCCTATGATCCTATGTTTGCAGATACAGTTGTGTTGGCATGGTTTGTAAAGTATAATGTTTGCAACTGAAATTGTGTCGTTATGGTTTATTTTCATTTACATAAATATAAGACTGCCTATGTCATAAGTGAAAATTAAATAAAGATGTTTTTTGTTTGAACAATAGTCTTAATTACTGTCTTTTATTGGACTTTGAACATTCTGGTTCTTATTAACCTTCTGTAATCTATTTCTTTCATCAATCTTAATATGTCTATCCATCTCTGTTAAATGAAGCAACTTTATTTACCCTTGTATAATTTTTCTTTAAAACCGAGGGCACATTCTTTGTCCTCTGTTTCCTGTGGGTATTCTACAGAAAGTTCCAGAACATCTTCCTGCAACATTCTTTTCAGCTGCATCCTGCATCATCCATTGTTGTGGGAACTCACTGGCCTATCACTCCATAACACTGACTGTGTCAGAGTTGCCAAGGTTTCCTGCTTCCTTCCTTGCTGTGCAACTGCAATTGAACTTTTGTACTAGTTTCCTACTGCAGGCTCTAGAGTATCTTTATGTGGGAAGTGATCAGATGCTTCCTATTCTCCCTCTTTCTCCTTAATTTGGGGACTTCAATACCTTCTTTACTGAGGCCATACAATCTATGGCCAGCCAGCTATCCTGTGATAACTCTAGCTCTCCTATCCCCAATACGAGCCCTCTTCCTAAATTGCAATTACAACCCATCTCTACTAATTTTATTTACAAACTCATCCAAAAACTAAAGCCATGTACTCCATCTGCTGACCAGATTCCAGCTGAGTATCTGCAAATATCAGCTACATCTGTAGCCTAGCCTATATCTATACTTATAAACAGAACCATTAATGAGTGAACCATCCCAGCCATGTGGAAAATTTCTCACATCATCCCCCTACATAAAGGTGGGAACTCAAATGAATACTCTAACATACCAGCAGGTTTTACCTTTCTAAAAAAATGGGAAAAACTTCACTGT
>NC_056746.1:452150738-452179266 GCF_019279795.1 Protopterus annectens | reverse complement strand
GGGGGCCAAAGGGGGGCTTGAAACCTCCCCAAAACCCTGTAATTTTTTTTAAAAAAAAGGGCAAAACTGAAAGGACAAAAAATAAAAAGATTTACAAATGACTACTGGATGACAATGTCCTATTCTCAAAGGCCACTCAGGTGCACAGGGGGCAAATGGAATATTCAAGTTTCGTGAGGGATGATCATTTTCAGGCAACTTGGGGAAAACAGATGGTCCTCCACTCATCCGAGTAATCCATTCTATCATTTCATATCTCCCACTCCCACAGTGACAGGGGGTGTATCAGCTGCAAAACATATATCTCTCCTTTCTCTACTCTGTTTCTGTATGCACATGCAAAACTCAACATTTCTTTCTCAATGTTTCTGCATTATCCTCTAGCACAGGAGAAAATGAATTTGGGGCACATTCTAACCCTATCTATACTTGAATCTTGTACTGCAATACAGCAATAAAAAGTAATGTCAAAGGAAAAGGACTGAGTGTAAATGGGTATACCAGGAATGATATGACTGCACTGAAGACAGATTCAGACAGCAAATGTGAAAAACAGTTGTAGCAGCTTAAATGTATGTGTGGTATTGGAAGGGGGTGGTAGACAGAAAAAAAGCCACTTGAGTTTTTTCACGGTTTTCTTCTGCAGTCTTAGCAACACTTGAAATAAATGAATACTTACAATTTTGCTTACTTAAAATAGAATTGATGTTCCAACCATTACAATTCTACTGAAACTAGATTTTGTAATGTTTATAACTTCTAGGAAACTGGCAGTGCTAACTAGCGAATTATTCAAATGCAGACATGTTTCAGACCCAGAAACCATTTATTCCTTAAATATGCACAATCTACAAAATAAATTTAGTGGTGAAGATATTAGTTACCAGAAAAATGTAACAAAGAATGCTTTTATGTGTGACCTAATATGGCATGACGTATTGCTGCAAAAATATTGTTGTATCCACATTTATTTGATAACTGCACTTACTGACCAGGTAGAGCATCCTAAACCTATAAACCTTTTACAGGTAATATCTGTTGAGTAGTTACCATGACTACAGGAAGCAGGGAAATTCCTCTACTCTGGCAGTACATGGCACTTGTGTGAAGAATGTGACTCAAGAATGTTACAGAAAATGCACATTTTCTCAGGCATGTTCTTAGAACAGGTACCCAGTACAAACATGCAAGTGAAGTTATGGTTCACACTGTACCCTAAAAGTGTTGCAAAAGTTTTGTTAACAAAACTGGTAAAGAACATGGTAGAGGAAACACTTAAGGTGGTTTTACCTTTACTATTCAAGACAAATAATTAAGTGTAATGGGACATGAAGAAAATGCTGAGGTCAGTTTCCAATTAACTGCAAATGGAGGAAACAACTGATGGATCTAATGATAGAGGTATCCAAGAAATAAAATAAAGCACTTGAAACTCTATCTAGAAAGTGTGTAGAATACTTTGAAACAAAAACAAGCACAGTCTAGAATCTACAGGCTTATGAGAATGACATTTAGCATGTTTGCCTTTAATAGTACGACTTCATCAGGGCAAATACAAAAATGAAAACAGATTCCAACAATGTACTAGCTAAACATAAATCTCAATATGATGACTAACAAATTTTTAATGTCTATTTTTGAGAAAATTACTGTATTTTTTTTTTGGGGGGGGGGGGTACTGGAAGAATTATTTATTGTACAAAGAACTATGGTAGAAACTAATGCTAGATATATACGATGCTCTTGGTATTATTGCGAATTATTAAATGAGTTCATATTCAATGATGTTTTCAGATCTGATGAAGTCCTGATGGGACATCATCATCAATAACTCCCTTTTTCCCATTTTCTACATGGTGTCAGAATGTTGCGTTAACTGTCACTACCTCTTTCGATTCAATGCCACATTCCTGCCTTCTTCGACACTCATGCCTGACTGTTACAGATTTTCTCTCATACAATCCCATCCGCTCTTTGCTGGATGCCCTTGTTTCCTCTTGCCTTCCTCCTGTCCCAGAAACACTGGCAGAATTAGTGCAGGCTATGTACAAGGATCCAATGACTCAAGTACAAAAAGTGTTCAGTTTCAAAGAGGGGTTCCAGCGGGAGTGGGTGTGCATCAGGATTCAGCTCGGAGCCCACTACTGTTCATACTGGTGCTGGATTACATTAACAAACAGGTCAGAGGGGAAGAGATCAACATAGTTGTTGTACGCAGACAAAGTGGCTTTACAGGCAGATTCTGAGCAAGAATTTCAGCAAAGGCTAGGGGAATGGAATACAAAACTGAAGACACATGGGATGAAACTCAGTACAGGTAAGACAGTGGTAATGGCAGCAAATTGTGGAAATCAGAAGATGATGAGAATTGAGATAGAAGAGAAGATAGTGGAACAGGTTAACAGCTTCAAGTGTCTGGGAGGGGTGGTTGAGGAGAAGGAAAGTCTAAATGAAGAAGTCAAAGCTAGAATCAGAGGGGCTACAGCCAACTGGCACAGAGTGTCAGGTGTACTGTATGACAGAAGAATGTCAAAGAAGCTGAAAAGCAAGGTGTATAAAAACAGTGGTGTGACCAGTACTACTGTATGATACAGAAACATGGGCAGTCAAGGCAGAGCACATGAGGAAGCTAGAGGTGATGGAGATGAAGTGCCTGAGATGGCTGGTAGAATGCACACTGTGGGACAGAGGAAGAAATGAGGACATAAGAGCAGAAGGCAAAAGTAGCTCCAATTGCAGAAAAGATCAAAGAGAACATATTACAGAGGTTTGGGCACATGTGCAGAAAAGAAGACGACAATCTGGTGAAGAAGATTTGGAACAGACAGGAAGAAGGCAAAAGGAAATGAGGGCCTCCTGAAGGGACAAAATACCTTAATCTGTTATTAAACTTCTTGAAAGACAACAGAGTACACACATTTTTAAAAGATAAAGAAAAGGATATTTGAAAATAATCATTCCTAAAAATTAATGTCTAGTAGTTAGCACATAGGATTAAGGTTCTGAGCTCCAAAGCACAGGGTTCAATTTCTTCTACCTCCACTTACCTACTGTGTGACCGAACAAGGCCTTTAAATGGGAAGTGATCCTTATTTATAGGTTCATAAGTAGGTACTAGGCTATTGGCCCTAGGGCCTATATAAGCCTAGCCAAAAGGTACCCCGGCTTTCACCACCCAAGAAAATTATTTTCCTGCACCACCGTCGAGCAGAGCCACAGAAGTTATCCCCGGGGTGAATTTCCTATCTCCCATCCAAGCATCACGATTTTTCTTGAAAAGTGCTAATGAGGGGCTTTGTTTGATATAGATAGGTAGTTTGTTCCAGAGTATGGGAGGTCTCTGGGACAGGAATCTATCCCTCCAGCATGTTCTGTTTATTGTGGTGACAAGGTTTAGGAACCTAGAGCGTGTATTTCGTAGGGATTGGGATTTAAGTGGAGCATGTCTAAAAGCTCTGGGTTTGACATAGCTTTGTGTGTTAGGCAGAGTTCGCCTCTGAGTAGGCGATATGCGACGGAGTAAAGCTGCAGTTTTTTGAGACAGTCTAGATAGGCTGTGTGAACCACCTTACCCTCATCTATGGCTTTGGTGACTGCTTCAAAGTAGTATCAGGTTTAGGAGACATGATCTGCCTTTTACAAACCCAAACTGGGTGGGGTCCTGAGTTTGGAGATTACCAATGTCATTGTTTATAAGTTCCATAGCCTTGCAGACCAGGCTCGTTAGGCTAATGTAGCAGTAGTTTCTGGGGTCTGTGGTGGCTCCCCCTTTGTGGAATAGGATAACCGTCATTGTGCACCATTCAGTGGGCACATAGCCTGAGGTGAGGCTATGATTGAACATGGTACTTTGGAGGGGTGCCAGTTTGTTCTGTAGTTCATGTAGAACATAGCCTGGGATGTTGTCAGGTCCCATGGATGCTGTGTTCTTGGCTTTGGATAGTGTGTTTTTTACCTGTGCAGCCGTGATTACAGGAACTTTGCATTCTTCTGGTATAGAGATGGGCCCTTCAGGGGATGACAGGGGGGGGGGGTAAAGTTAGCACTGAACCTATCTGCCAGGATGTTGGCAATATCAGTTGGTTCTGTATATTTAGTGCCATTGTGCTGCAACTCAGAGCAGATCTGAGTGCTGCCATTGAGATTCTTGACATAGCTATAGAATGCTTTGTGGTTGTCTTTAGAGTCAGTGGCAACTTTGTTTTCATAACTAGCTTTGGAGGATTTTATGAGGGATCTCGGCTTCTTACTGAGGCTGATAAGGGAGTTTCTCCAATCATGGAATTTTACTCTGTTTGCAACAGTTTCTTTCTTCTGTTGTAGAGTTTGTTTATGGCAGGGGACCACCAGATTGGCTTCCTTTTTTTGGAGGATAGCATATTGGTTTTGTTAGGGATTGCACGATCCATGCAGTTGTGTAAGTGCTTATAAATTGCATTTGTGTAGGATTCAGCAGTCATACCTCTATTGTCCGTCAGCATGGGTGTCATGAAGTTTGCCAGTTCTGTCTTAAGAAGAGTGAAGTTGGCTTTGGAGAATTTTTTTTACTGTGGTTTCCCTAATGGGGGGTGGGGGAGGGATGTGGATGTCTAGGGTGATTAGCTTGTGGTCGGATCTGACCAACGAGGAATTGACCTCTGGTGTGGAGCACCGGTTGACCATGTTGGTAACAACTAGGTCTAGGATATTGCTGCCCCTGGTGGGGGTGTGGATAAGTTGATGCAAGGCATTGGAATTTATGAATTCCAGAAAACGTTGAGCACAAGAGTTGGTATACGAGTAGTTTTCCCAGTTAATGGTAGGGTAGTTGAAATCGCCCATTATTAGGGTGTTGGATTGTATCCTAATATTTTCCAGTGTATCAAGAAATAAGGAGTGGGAATCCTGGGGCATGGTGGGGGATCTGTAGCAAGCTACAATTTGGATTGCGGTCTTGCCCAGAGTTAGTTGCACTTGGATAATCTCGGATGCATTATGCTGAGCAACTAGCCTGGAGGTGTGGATATCCTTAATGAATATGGACACGCCTCTGCCTTTAGTGTTTTGGTCCAGGTTAGGTGGCTGAAAGGTGTGGTACATGAATTATAGCCTGGTAATGCAGGGGTACTCTCTGGAGCCTTGAACAAGGTCTCTGTCACTGCACAGATGTTGATGTTCTCCATTTTAAGGAGTGCCTCGAGTGAGTGCATTTTGAGGTTTAGACTTCTAGCATTGAGTGGCAATACCCTCAGATTCTTCTTGCCTGTACCTGTTACGGTGGTGAATTTGTCATTTGAACCTTGCCTAAAAAAGGCACTATAGGGGTGGCTAGACTCTTAGCCAGTATCCGGAATCCCAGGGGCGACAGGTGCAGGCCATGTCTGGCAAAGCATCGTGGTTTGTTGATCATGTCATCCCAGGCAGACAGATACTGGATCCCCTTAGAATGACACCAGAAGCTTAGCCAATTGTTGAAGTCAATCATTTTGTCCTTGTACTGTGGTATAATTCTGGGTGATGGCAGGATGCTACTCTAGGGCTAGGGTCATACCTGCCTGGGCTACAAGATCGGACAGCTCCTCCATGTCCCTTTTCATGTAGTCCAGGGAGGTATGTCTCAGGTCATTCACACCAACATGGACAATGACAGAGTCATATTTGTACTTGTCGTGGAGTAACCGGAGTGCATGCATTATGTGGCGGATCCTGGCACCTAACAGGCAGCTGACAGCAACTTTCTCCTTGTTTAGCCTGGTGACTGGAATATCAGTGTGCCTGACTATAGAGTCACCTATGACTAGAGTGTTGGGTACGTTGTTATGCCTTATGGGCTGTGGTTGAGTGGCACACTGAGTTTGTGGGCTATGTGTCATTTGGGTTGTGTTGGGGGGTGGAAGTTGCTTGTGTTTCTGCTTTGGAGGTCCCTGTTGCTTGGGCAGGTTTTTACGGAGAGCCTCCGCGAATGTAGGTGTGTGTTTTATGTTTCTATGTGTGTATTTTGGTGGTGTAGGTTTTGAGGGACTATGTGCTGATTTGTGGTGTGGTGCAAGTGTTTACCTTCTCCTCTTGACTGTCTAGTCCAGTCTTAGGTGAAGAGAGCTTTGCTTCCAGTTTGGCTATATAAGTGCATCTCTCACAGGTTGTAGTGCTGGGTGGTAGGAGGAAAGGGTTGTCTGTGTACATGAGGCAATTGCTGCATTGTTCCAAGACACCCAGATTCATCAGGTAGACAGGAGAAAACACGGGGAGCTGACCCTTAGACATGCCAGGATAGGTGCTTATTTGTTAAGTACTAGAAACTGTTTTACTCTAGACAGTGAGGAAAGTTGAGTGCTGTAGTAATTTGTAGCTTATTTAGTGCTTATAATAAGTTCTGAACAAGTGCTGAGCTCAAAGAAACAGACTCGAGTGCTGAAACAAAAAAAAACCTGGCTAGTTCTAAGAAACAAAATTAAGCTAGAAGGCTTCCCTCCAACACAGAAAGGCTTGAGGGCTTAGAAGCCCACAAATAGTCCTGGACACAGCAAATCTCTATCCAGACTAGACTACCCACAAGGCAGGAAACAAGCTTAGAATTTTTTTTTAAGGTGGAAAGAGAGAAAGGAGGAGCAGAAACTAAGCTGATTGGCCTTCTCAGATGTTCTCCCTGTATTAAATGAGGTAATGACACTAGACTGGGAGGAGGGTCCCAGATCAAATTTACAGTAGGGGTGGGCAACTGCAAAGCCACCAACTATAAGAACAGCATACCAATAGGGAGAGAGGGAAACAAACTGCAGAAATGTTTCTCGCAGCAGTGAGCCTTTAAATGAAAGGTTTAAACAGCTAAATGAGCCTCTAGAGAAAGCTTTTAACTGCAAACAAGTTATCAGAATCAAACAACCCAACAGATGCTTAATAAAAGTGGACAATTTCCAGTTAATACCTCACACACAGTGAAACTAGCTAGAAAAATATACAATACACAAAGTGCTATAAATAACTCAAAAAAATAAGCAAAAAACAGGATACTTAATGTTATGTATTATAGATCCGAATTTGCTCAGTGTCCTTCCTTCAATTAGCTCAGTGTGAAATGGCAGAAACACTCACAACTTAACTTCTTGGGTAACAGACAGTTGAAACCTGAGACAACCTTTAAGAAAAAAAAAGCTCAAAAGAACCAATGAGGTGCTTAGTCTAAGCGGGAGTCCAGGTGACCTCAGTCAGCCAATGACCTTAAACAATTCTCGGTCACTGAAATGCCTGATGGCTTTGGCTAAACCAAGATGTCCCTGAATATATGTGCTCAGACACACAGCCTCTACAAACACTAGACCCAAACACAAGACTGAATATGGACAATGCTACAAATATCCACACTACTTAGAAACAAACTGCAAACATGTTTCCCACAGCAGAAAAGCAGCAGTTAGCCTTTAAATGAAAAGTTTAAACAGTTAAATGAGCCTCTAGAGAAAGCTTTTAACTGCAAACAAGTTATCAGAATCAAACAACCCAACAGATGCTTAATAAAAGTGGACAATTTCCAGTTAATACCGCACACACAGTGAAACTAGCTAGAAAAATATACAGTACACAAAGTGCTATAAAAAACTCGAAAAAATAAGCAAAAAAAAAACAGGATACTTAATGTTGTATATTATATATCCGAGTTTGCTCAGTGTCCTTTCCTTTAATTAGCTACCCCTGATAAGGAGCACTTATGTTAGGTGGGCTTCCCTAGCCAACAAATAAATAAAAATAAAAGTGTAAAGAGCAGTAGCAAAAATCAACAAGATATTGTACTGCAAGGAGGGGGGGGGGGTAAGAAGTGCGCTCTTGTGGCTGAAGAGGGCATCCTACCATTATACAGGGCACTAGTAAGGCGGCATCTGTAGTACACTATGTAGTTCTGGGGTTATAAACATGAAGGAAATTTGACCGTAGAACATGCACAGTACAGAGTTACTAAAATGGTAAAGTGTATGGCAGGGCATAGGTATTCAGAAAAAGTTATAAAGCTAAGCATGTACACATTAGAAAAGAAAGTGGATGCGATAGGGACATACTGCATTCACGAGGTAAAGTGGTAGTATGGAGGGAGAGGAGTTTATGGTAGCAGCTACAAGAGGCATGTTTCAAGTTACACTTGAGAAGATTCTACTTTAGGAAAAGAGATAGAGGAGGGAAGGGGATATGGCCCTTGAATATGAGACATCAGTATAGCATATATCACTGGAATGTACAAAGCTGCTTGGGGCTGAACACAGAAAGGATACGTAAGGTACCAGGGCCCAGATGGGTGAAATTTAGGTGCAGCATTCAGCTGGTCTTAGTAAGTCAAGGTTCTTTCACTAGTGTGCCAATATGTACTGACATAAAAGAAAAAAGTATATTTTGATATCTGTAGTGCTAACTCCTTGTATCAGATTAAGCAGTTATTTATGTATCCAAATTAAGTCAGCCATTCTGATGTGCTGTTTTACAAGATCATTTTACCTTTCTGCTTTATGCATCCCACCATCACTAACGTATATCTACAGCGATCCAAATCCAAGTTGTGAGCATCCCTTGAGAAAACTATCCCTTTTTAGAACCAGTTCTTTATTTATTCTTTTTACATTCATTCAAATATAGGCATTACTGCAGGAAGCACCCTTTAGTTAATTCAAGCAACAGCTTGCACTGCATGTCCTCTGCTTATCATTACAATGCTATTTAATCCATCCCCAACCCATGAAGAGCGTCTTAGGAGCAGTCTTGACATATAGCACTTCTTTCAGGCAAGAAGTGGGACATCTTTACCCTAGCAGTACATCAGGCAACAATAATTTCAAGTAACTTCCAGAGGTTAGCCCTGTGGTGGTCGAGTCCTACCTAACCCCAAAAATGGAAAAGCAAGTCATCAATCATTCACTCCCTAGTGTTAATCAATAACAGGCTCCAAGAGAAACAAACTGAATCCTTATCACAATGGCAACAGATTAACCCCAGCTCCTGAGATGACTGGCAGTGGACTTTTAATTATAGGTTGATAGGCTGGTACTTGGCTATTGGCCCTAGGGTCTGTACAAGCCTAGCCATAACAATTCCCTGGCTATTTCTTCCTACAATATTTACTTCCCTGGACCCCTGTCTAGCAGGGTGACTGACATGATCCTCGGGGTGAATTTCCCATCTCCCATCCAGTCAAGGTTCCTTCTGAAGAGAGCCAAAGAGGCGCTCTGCTTGACATGTATGGGCAGTCTATTCCAGAGTCTGGGGAATCTCTGGGTCAGGAATCTATCCCTCCAGCATGTTTTGTTCATTGTGATGACAAGGTTTAGATCCCTGGAGTGTGTGGCTCTGAGGGATTGGGATTTCTTTAAGTGTAGCATGTTCAACACCTCTGGGTTTGACATGGCCTTGTATGTTAAGCAGAGATTGCCTCAGAGTAGACGATATGTGACAGAATATAGCTGGAGATTTTTTTTTTTTTTTTTTTTTTTTTAAAAGACGGTCAGCATAGGGCATCTGCTTTAGGCCTGTGATTCTTTTAGTGAGGTATTTCTGTGGCCTTTCTAGTTGTAGTAGATGACTTGAGAGGTACATACCAAATGGGGTATTGTATTCTATAATGGGTCTAATGACGGATGAGTACAGTGGGACAATGACCTCCTTTTTTTCTGGATGAAAAGCCCTTAGTGACGAGGTGTGCCACATAGAAGGATTTCCTGACTGTTGTGGCAATGTTGTTATCGAAGGTGAAACCACTGTCCGCCTGTGTCCCCAAGTCTCTTTATCACACTTTTGGTATGTAGTGTACAGTCACCTATGTGGTAATTCACGGGTACATGTTTTTTTCCCAAAGGGGATAACTATACATTTCTTGGCATTGAGCTTGAGCCCATGGCTCTGGCACCAAGCATCTGTTTCTGTAAGGCCCTTTTGTATAATATCCACATCATTTGGGAATTCAATAATGGCTCCCCAGTTTGCAGTCATCTGCGAACTTTGTTAGCCAGAGTCCCTTAGTTTTGGCCTGTACTTCTAAGAAGTAGATGCCAAAGAAGAGCGGTCCCAAGATTGAACCCCGAGGTATTTCACTTGTCTGGAGCTGGATTTGGAGTTGGCTAATTTTATACTGTGGGTTCTGTCGGCAAGCCAGTTGTCAACCCATTGAGTGACGTAGGGATTAATGCCCAGCTTAGAAAGTTTATCTATGATTCCAGAGTGGGGGATAGTATCAAAGTTCTTGGTGAGGTACAGATAGGCTGTGTGGACCGCCTTACCCTCGTCCACAGCTCTGGAGACTGATTCGCAGAAGTCAATCAGGTTCAGGAGACAAGATCAGCCCTTCACAAACCCAAACTGGGCATGGTCCTGTGTTTGAAGGTTGCCAATGTCTTTGTTTATAAGTTCCATGATAATACGTTCCATGGCCTTGCACATCAGGCTCTTCAGACTGATCGGGCAGTAGTTCCTAGGATCCAAGGTGGATCCCCCCTTCTGGAGTGGGATAACTGTAGCTGTGCACCACTCAGTGGGCATGAAGCCTAAGGTGAATAAGTCTTCTCTTAAATATCACAATTTTGTGATCCTTTTCATGCTTTAACAAGTAAAGGCACTTACTGTCTTCCTGTGGTGGATTTAGCAGTCATCACTCATTCAATCATAGGTGCAAACTTCCCGTTACAAAAACGCCAGTGACTTCATAGGATCATAGGAGGTTACTAGGCTAATGGCCCTGGGGCCCTTACAAGCCTAGCCAAGAGTTTATCCCCAAAATAGAAATGTCAGTCAGCAACTGTCGCCCCCTGTCAATGAGGAACAAAGGTGGAACCCCTGGGACAAATTTTCCCATCCACTCATCAAGGCTGCGGCTGAAGAGGGCCAGTGAGGAACTCTTTTCACATGTATGGGAAGTCTATTCCAGAAAAGGGGCAGCCTCTGGGAGACAAGCCTGTTTCTCCAACAGGTTTTGTTAACGTCGCATATTAGATTTAGGCCTACTGTGTAGGTAATGCGTGAGGAGTTAGACTTACGGATATGGAGCATCTCTAGTAGGGCAGAGTCCGATATTCCCTTGTAGGTAAGACAGAGATCACCTCTGAGCAATCTGTATGATACAGAGTAGAGTGATAGTAATTTAAGCCTATCCGCATAGGATAGGTGTTGGAGGCCATGGATTCTCTTTGTGAGGTATTTCTGTGGCCTTTCCAGTTGGTAGGTGTTTGGAGAGGTACACACCAAATGGGGCATTATACTCAATCATAGGACTAATAAGGGAGAAGTACAGAGAGGTAACAACCTCCTTTTTTCGGTATGTAATCCCTTTACTTATAAGATGAACCAAGTAAAAGGCTTTTCTGACCAGCGCCGCCACATGATGGCTGAATGTGAGATTGTTGTCAACCTGAGTACCCAGGTCTCTCACCACAGGTTGTGTGCTTAAGGGGTTGCCATTGATGTGGTAATCAGTAGGGCCGAATTTTTGCTGAATGGTACGATAATAATTTTTTTTGCTTTTAACTTAAGGCCATGACTTTGGCACCAGTTATTTGTGGCTGTGAGACCATCCTGCAGTATGTTAACATTACTTGGGGAGTCAATGACAGCACCCAACTTACAGTCATCCGCAAACTTGGTCAGACATGGGCCTTTTGTCTTTCCCTGGACCTCTGAGAAGTACATGCCAAACAGTAGGGGTCCTAGGACAGATCCCTGGGGAATACCACTAGTGACAGGTCTGCTGTTGGAGGTGGCAGCAACTATTTTGACCTTATGGGTCCTATCTGTGAACCAGTTGAACACCCATCTGACTAGTTAGGGATTAACACCAAGTTGTGTTAGTTTTTCAATGATGCCAAAAAGCCTTGGCCAGGTCAAGGTAAGCTGTATGTACTCACTTTTCCTCATCTAGGGGCTTGGTGACAGTCTCAAAGAAGTCCACTAGGTTCAATAGACAAGATCTGCCCCTGACAAATCCAAATTGGGTGGGGTAGAGTGCTTGGAGAATGCCTATGTCCTTATTTATGAGATCCACAATAATACTCTCTATGACTTTACAGATCAGACTTGTCAAGTTGATGGGCGACAATTTCCCGGGTCAGTAGTGGCACCACCTTTGTGCAAAGGGATGACCATGGCAGTTCTCCACTCTGCTGGAATGAAGCCTGTAGTTGAATACAGTGCTCAATGGCAAAGCTAGTTCTTGCTGGAGATGGTACAGAATACAGCCTGGGATACTATCAGGTCCCATGGAAGCTATGGTCTTTGCCTTGGACAGGGCCTTTAACACTTGATCTATAGAGATGTCAGTTGTGGGACAAGTATCGCGGATGTCGACTGGGCTTTGGGGGGGGGGGGTGATAAGGGGATGAAGTTTCCGCTGAACTTATCAGCCAGCAGGTTGGCTAAGTCAGCAGGATAAGTGCAAGTGGTACCATTAAGTACTAGTTTGGAGCAAACTTGGGCTTTGCCTTGGAGGTTCCTAAAGTAACTGAAGAAGGGCTTGTGGTTTCGCTTTGTTTTGGAGGCTGGTTTCAACTCATAATTGGCTTCGGAGGTTTTCACTAGTGATCTAGCTTGCTTGTTGAGGCAGAGGAGGGAGTTTTTCCGATTTGGAATTTGCTCCTTTTTACCCTTGTATAACAGTGTCTTCCTTTTGTTGTAAAGCCTGCTGATATTGTTACTGTTAAATAAGAAAAGGACCATAGAATGCTAGCCAGGAGTTTATCATCACCATTATCATCATCTTCTTTCGGCTGTTCCTGTTAGGGATCGCCACAGCAGATCATCTGTTTCCATTTCTTCCTGTCCTCTGCATCTTGCTCGGTCACACCAACCACCTGCATGTCCTCTCTCACCACATCCACAAACCTCATCTTAGGCCTTCCTCTTTTCCTGTTACCTTCATCCTTAGCATCTTTTTCCCAATCTACTCAGCATCCCTCCTCAGCACGTCCAAACCAATGTAATCTTGCCTCTCTGGCTTTGTCTCCAAACCTTCCAACCTGGGCTGACCATCTAATATACTTATTCCTACTCCTGTCCACCCTCATCACACCCAGTGCAAATCTTAACATCTTTAACTCTGCCACATCTAGCTCTAACACCTGCCTTTTTATCAATACCACTGTCTCCAACCAATATAACATAGCTGGTCTCACTACCCTCTTGCAGACATTCTCTTTCACTCTTACTGGTACTCGTCTGTCACAAATCACTCCTGACACTCTTCTCCACCCACTCCATCCTGCCTGCACTCTCTTCTTCACCTCTCTTCCACACTCACCATCACTCTGAACCGTTGATCCCAAGTATTTAAACTCATCCACCTTCGCCACCACTACTCCTTGCATCCTCACCATTTCTCTATCCCCCCTCTCATTCACAAACATTTATTCTGTCTTAGTTCTGGTGACCTTTATTCCTGTTCTCTCTACAGCTTATCTCCATCTCTCCTGGGTCTCCTCCACCTGTTCCCTACTCTCACTACAGATCACAATGTCATCTGCAAGCATCACAGTTCACGGGGACTCCTGTCTGATCTCATCTGTCAACCTGTCCATCACCATTGCAAATAAGAAAGGGCTCAGAGCTGATCCTTGGTGTAATCCCACCTCCACCTTAAACGCATCTGTCACTCCCACCACAGACCTTACCGCTGTCACACTACCCTCGTACATATCCTGTGCCACTCTTACATACTTCTCTGACACTCCCGACTTCCTCATACAATACCACAACTCCTCTCTAGGCACCCTGTCATATGCTTTCTCTAAGTCTACAAAAACATAATGCAACTCCTTCTGACCTTCTCTGCCAGCAGTTTATAATTTAGAAAAAAAACTGTCATTAAAAATCATCTGACATATTTCTCAGTAGCTGTTCCAAAGAAGGCTAGAATTCAAGGCACTGTAACTGAAATAACAAGACACCCAGCCAAAAATCGCTGCCAGCTACACTATATAAGGTAAAAACAAATACCAGGTAAAGCTAATGATGAGGAATGCTACTGCAGTAATCCAGCGTCGACCTGGGAGCTAGAGAAGCCTGTCAAGGAAGGTGGAAGTGACTGGTCAATGCCAAGGAAGGTGGAAGTGAGTGGGCAATGCCAACTCATCCTTTCTAAAGGGAGGGGGGCTCTGCAAGCATGATCCATACTCAAGTGATGCAGGAATACAGTATGTAGCAGAAGAGGCCAAGATGTGCACACTCTACTAAGCTGCACATTAACTCTTACAGTTGTCTGGATGATGACCTCCTGAAGCTGACTCTCACTCAAAGCAGAGTAGGCTGGTTGGCACATGGTAAAGCTGATGATCAACAGGCAATGGGGAAGAAAAGAAGGAAAAATAAATACCAGGCAAAATGAAACAGAGGTAATAAATTGCCTCTTTAAACTTCTTGCCTGATGGTAAACCAGTCAGAGCCAGTAGAGCTCTGCAGTATCAGAAAATAGGCACAATCAGTGTAAGAGGTGTGGCTAAAGTATGAAGCTACAGCAGAGACAGACTTTAAGCCAGGGGAAGGACTAACCTGTGTAATCAATAAAGGCAAGACATGCTAGTTAATGAGTCACACATACTTCAGCTGCATCAAAATCTACCCCTCCTAGACTGATCCGATGACACAGGGGCAAGGCAGCAGTTTATTCTGGCTGTAGAATGACTTCTGGAATGGATCAGGCTGCTGTCAAGACCAAACAGGACAGATAGGAGGCAGCTCAGTATCCGTTGGCCTGCTCTTCTATTTTGGGGAAACAGTGAGGAAGGCTTCACTGTCTGTCTGACTTTGGGTGGAGACTAGGTGTCTCAAAGGCCATCAAAACTGGAAGGGGAAGTGACATCACATCTCTGGCATCACTGCCTGCCCCTCTTCCTGAGACATAGGGTTACTGACTGTCGGCTACTTCAACATGGCTTACGCTACCCATCTACTACTCCTCAGTGGGTCCTTGAACCCCTGCTCTCACAATTATGTTGCAAAGCTGACTACGCCAGTAGTTAGTCAGGGGGCAAAACATGCCAAAGGATATAACAAGGAATGCCAGAAAGATGCCAAAAAAAAAGAATCTGTCAAGTCTTTACCTTTCTCATTAAAGCAAAGGACATGGTTACTTGAAGGACATTCATATCAGAAGTTGGGAAGAAAACCCCATTTTTACTGAACTGTTTTCAACTGTTCTGCCTTCCTTTGTAACAATCTTATGGATAGCAAAGGCTATCACAGTCATGCTGTATATGGCTTACCACTCTTGGAAGTTAAATATTAAGAGGGCTTGATGGCAAAACTCAACAGCTTGGTCCATGCACAAAATAGGCTAGGCCTCTGTACAAGTGGTGATATATCAGTATAGTTAATGTAAAGATGAATTCTCTCAAGTATACGACACCAATAAAAGGGTGCCTATTTGATTAAAAATGGAAATAAGGCACTTGAAAGACTCCCACTGAAAATTGTCGCTTATGCTGAAACTGTGGGTGATTTCTTTAATTAGTACACCTCTACAGCTTGAATTCTAGCACATATGTATCTTGGTTATTTCAACTATACTTAGGTCTACCCAAAAAGAATTATTAAATTGACTTTGACAATAAAGTCATGGATGTTGTCAGGAAGGAAGAGAGCTTGCAAAGTTCCTCAACCGTGATACATATCTATCCCTTCATGTTCTGTTTAAGCTAAAGAAGAGACTGAGATCTCTTAAGCTGCTGTTTATTCCACCAATGGACTTGCACATGTGTAGTAGATCAGAAAGGCTAACATCTGCTGAGACTTTGTACATGAGGCAGAGACTGTACATCAGTAGCCTGTAGTGATACTAAAAACAGTGACAAGACTGAGATAATCAGTGTAGTTTTTATGATTTAGGGCTTGACTTTCTTGACAAGAAGACATTGTGGTCATTCAAGTTGTGTTAAGTGCTTGGACAGGTACATACCAAAGGGGGCATTATACTCAATAATCAGCCTAATAACTGCCAACTATATCCCCGGACCTAGACACCATACCATACAATTACTAATAAGCTGCACAAGGAGAAAGGACTTACTTACAATACTGGATACATAGTGATCGAAGGGCAGTTTGTTGCCCACATAGGTTCCCACGTTCCCAACTACCAAATCAATTTTCAGGGGTATTTTGTCCATGTGATAGCTACAGGGGGAATCATGCTTTCTAAAGGAGACTATTATATATCTTTTGACATTTAGTTTTAGTCTATAGTTATGACATCAGCTATTTGTTTGAGAAAGACCCTCTTGGACAAATCTTGGTGTTCTCTGGAAAGTTTATGATGGCATCAAGTTTACAATCATCTGCAAATCTGGTCAGCCACAAACCCTTTACATTTGCTTTGATATCTGAGAAGTAAGTGCCAAAGATGGTTGGCCCAGCAATTAAACCCTGGGGTACACTGCTAGTGCCAAGTCTTTGGAAGAGGTAGAGCTGCCTACCCTAAATTCTCCGAGTTCAGTTTGTGAGCCACTGTGCTATCCAATAACAAAAGAGGGATTAACATTCAGTTGGGACAGTTTAACAACAACACTCCAATGCGGGATGGTGTTGAACAACCTTGCAAGGTCTTGCTATTAAGTATGTAATGATTTTCCCTCAACCGTCAGTAACCTTCTCGAAATCGACCAGGTTAAGCAGGCAGGATATACCCCTGACAAAACCAAACTGCCTTGGATCAAGAGTTTGAAGGTTACCTATGTACTTACTTACTAATTCCATAATGATCCTCTCCATAGCTTTACAGATGAGGCTGGTCAGACTTAGGAGTCAATAATTACTTGGGACCATTGGTGCCCCATTTTTGGGCAGGTTGACTGCTATTGCTATCCTCCCTTTGTCTGGCACAAACCCTTTCTTGAAACCGATACTGAATAGCCTCTGTAGTGGTTTGTCATGTCCTGTTTCAGGCTGGTAAGTAGGCAGCATTACATGTTATCTAGCACCACAGATGCACTTTTCTTGGCTTTAAGGACTTGTATTTGGAAGATGTAGGGGCATAGATGTGGGTATATAATCTGGGAATGTAAGGAAAGGGCGAAGTGAAATTACAGCTAAATTTACCTGCTAGTAGACTGGATATATTGTCAGTGTCCATGTCTGTGATATCATTTACTATTAGCTCTCTGCAGTGCATTGTTTGAGGTTTCAAACACAGTTAAAGAAGTATTTTGCCTGGGTGGGTATTATTACCCAATATCTAGAATGAGTTGACTTGCCCAAGGACCAGAGTTCTTTGTTATGTTTAGCAAGAGTGTTTTTTTTTGTTTTTTTTTGACATCTTGATAGTTACATTTATTATTGCATGCAAATAGCATTTTTGTTTTATTGCAGAGCCTGTTTATACTTGGGTTCCACCATAGGGTTTTATTTTTAAATATGGTATTGTATTTGCTTCAGAGAGGGCAGATGCATCTACATAAAGTTACTCACATGTACACAGAATTTGGCAGTAAAGGATTTTGCATTTGCAGTGGGTTCATCAGGTGGAGTAGAATACTGAATTTTTGTAGATCAGCCTTCACAGACGTTTATCAGGATGCTACCTGCTTCAGTCTAATGGTGAACATGACTGACTTATAGTCCAATTTGATAAGGGAGTAAGGTACAACTGGTGAGGAACACAGTTGTTCCATACTGGTGAGAACCAAATCAAAGGTTTTGTCTTAGTTGAGGTGCGGACTGCCATCCACCCCTTGTCCCTGAACCTCATAATTATTAACACAAGAACCAATTGTTATTATACTACTAGGTTAAATGATTGATTTCTAGGTTATTAAGCCTTGTTTATATGTGACTAATTATACATTAATCTTATGTATTTATGTGAGTCTAACCATTTTGCACTAGGGACCAAGTGATCCATTTCCTACAAGTGCTGCCAAATATAAAAATAATTGTGGAGGCACTTTTTCTAAAACTTCCCGGCTTTTGCAACTTGCCCTGAGACCAGAAATATCTATTTCCATTCTAGTCTTGTATACCCTGTGTGTTATGTCTTCCTATTTACTTTTAAGACCAGTGTCCGTCAGTGTTTTGATCTCCATTAACGCCATATGTTCCACCAATTAGAGATTTTATTTCCCCTAAGCGTGAAATAGTTTCTTTGATGTATTTTTCCAAGTGAAACGTACCATGTGATTGGGGCTTAGCCTTCTGGTTTTCTTTATACTCTTGTAGTAATCCCAGACACAACTGATGTCTCTTCCTCAGCTTGCATTTTATTTTTGCTTCCTACCACCCCACCCCACTTCCTTATCTTTTGTCTGGATCAGTTCCCAGAATGTTGGATGTAAGTTTTTCCACTTCCACATTTTTGTTGTAGATTCCATTTGCATATCTATTCTCATTATTCAAATCATACTCAATGGGGTGTGTCCTCTCCACTAAGAAATTTCCTTTAGTTTCAATAACTGTGTTGTAAATCCACTTATATAACTTTGAGCATATTTTCCTTTGATTCCTCTTCTATTGCTTTCCACACATCAATCACATCTCCTGTTATTACTGTTCCCCGTCTTTCCAGCCACATACCCTTCCATTTAGGCAGGCAAGTATTATTTTGCCTCAATATATACAGATTTAGTTGTGTTCCTTTGTAATATTCCTTTATATTTTGCAGTCCTAACTCTCCTTGGTGAGCTGGTGATGTTACTCTTTCCCATTTGATTCTGCTACTTTTCCCTTCCAAAATAAACTGTTAGAGTTTTAAATCTATCTTCTTCTAGAATTATTCTCCTGGTTGACAAAAATAATCCTAATCCCCATATATGACAGAGGGCACCAAAAACATTTTAATTGATTGTATCTTATTACCAATGTCCATCCATTCTATTTGTCATTTTATTATCATGGTTATTATATTGTGATGTGTTTATTGCCACATTTCCTGTGGTAAACGTTCTACTTTTTGTTTTAACCATACACCCAAGTATTTCATCCTGCCATGCCACCATATAAAGGGGAAAGTCAGACTAATGTCATTGTTGGCATATAGTTCAGTGGTTTGAATTTTGTTTGATTGATCTTATATACTGTCAATCTATTATACACTTTAAAAACAAATTTTTGAAAAACTGAATCAATTTCAGGATTCATGACAAAGCAGTCATCTGCAAATAAAGATTTTTTTTCATTTTCTTTAACTCATTGTTAACCCACTATTTCTGAATCTCTTATATCTTTTGCTAATGGTTATATGTACACAGCAAACAGGGGGCAAAAGCAGGCAGCCTTGTCTAGTCTCCTTCATCAGATTAAAGATGCTCAACAAGAAACCCACAACACAAACTCAGACCACTGCTCCATTGTACGTTTTAAAAAGCAGTACTGATGATTCATTTGTAAAATTAAAGATCTTTAAGGACATTTCTAGAAAGTTCCAACTAACCCTATCAAAAGCTTTTTCTGCATTTAGATCTACTAGCACTAGTGTTTTCTTAGTATGCTCTGCATCTCTATGAAGCATTAGTGACTTGTTAATGTTGTCAAAAGTCTTCTTTCCTGCTATACGTCCACACTAGTCTAAGCTGATAAGACTTGGTAATACTTTTGATAATCTATTAGCCGTAATCACCTTGAAATCATGATTTAAGATGGAAATTATCCAGGGTCAGAGCTCTCTTTTCCCTCATTAACCAAGACTACCAATATGATTTCATACTGGGTCTTTGAGATTTCCCCCTTTTCAAAATGCCACTGAACATTCTTCACCACACTCTTGACTATACATTCCTCTTTTAATTTTTCATATTTCTATTGAAATACCAACTTTGGTTGGTGTTTTCCCCATAGTTTGGTGTCTGATGGGCACTCTAACTTCTTAGATAGTTATCGCTTTCACAATGGGCTGCCTCTCATTTGCTAGTAATATAAGCAGTTAAAAGTTTAACAATTTATTTCCCAGACTTTTCTTCTACCTTCACATCATAGTGATGCAGAGTAGAGTTAGTATTCAACTAGTATTGCTACAGTCTTAACCGGGTCCTGTTCCATTCTATCCTTCTCCTTAGATTTTAATTTGATCATGCTATCCACTTTCTGCTGTCTGTGTCTTTGCACTAACATGTTCATGGATCTAGGGCTACTGTCATTGTACAAGCATTGAAGTACCTTAGCCCTCTGTCCATTTAAGTTATCGATGTAGTCTTGCATATGTGCTTTGATCTCCAATATTGGAGGGGGAGTATTCGGTTGGGCCAAACCTATATGTTGACTCTGTAATTCTTTGAGTTTGATTATAGACTCTCTATAATTAATACTGCCATTAATCCAAATATCATTTACTCTTTGTAAAACATGCACAAACATTTTTTTTGCATTCATCCTATCTCTGCTAGTCTTCATTTTCTAAGGTTCCGTTTTAATGTATCCATCAATACTCAACCGAATCTCTGAAAAAAAATCTTTTCTAAGATCCCCCATTGCCTTCTGAGGTGGGTCTATATTAGATCATCGAAATGGCAGAATTTCGAATGATCTAATATCGAACCCAATATCGCGAATGCTGAAAACAACGAAGCTGCACAAAACCGAATTCTTTCCTAGGGAAAGAATTTGGTTAACCGATGTTATTGGCTGTTTCAGCGATCTTGATGAAAGTTACGGGTTGGGTTAAGGTAAGTGTGTGATTGTGCGGATGTACTGGTTAGGGCGCGGGTTGGGAGAGTTAGGGTTAGGGCGCGGGTGAGGCGAGTGTGCGATAGTGATGGACCTTAGGGTTAGGGTCTGGGTTAAGGCAAGTGGATAGATAGTAGTTTATGTGCAGTGTAGTGTAGGGTTAGATGTAACTTTTAAATGTATGTGTGTGGATTGCTGATTTTTAGTGTGCTTGTGGTATGTGTGTGTGTGTTTCTCGGAACAGCAAATTTTTTCCTTGGGAAAAAATTCACTGTTTTGAGGTTTCGATATTGTTACGGTTTGGGTTTTGCAGTTCGACGTTATGGCATTCAATAATGAGCCATTTTGATGATCTGATATAGACCCTTCTGAGGTTACCCCTTACCTTTTGATAGATATTATATAAAGTAAAATATTTTCCCGAAAGCAATTATGTTTGCTATGATGCAAAAGAAAAATATGCTTTTTTTATTAATACAAGGTTTTGAAATAAGACAAAAGAAATATTTTCTTCTAAAGCAATGTTTAACTTGATACAAGGTTTGAAATAAATGCGTCTTTCTAAAAAGCAGAAATGCAAGGCTTGAACTACAAAGTTAAAAATAAATACAGAAAGTATAATCTCCTTAGCAACAAGCTATCTCAGTCAGACATCTGCTAGAGAACTTTCTGAGGAAATAAAACATGCTTAGTTTAGAATTGGTTCACAGAAAGAAGAACATGTCTAGTTTAGATTGTTTGTGAAGACGTGGTTGTGGTCTTAGGCTTAAACTGATACAGTAAAATGGCATCCTGTTATGACTGACTGAAACATACAGAGAGACATTTGATATTTTTAACAGGGACTTTTTGGTGAGTCTTCAGATGCAGAAATGAAAGAAATAAAATACAGGCACTTCAACTGACGCAAAGATGACATAGTTATAAAACCAAAAAAAGCCAAACGAGCCACAAAACCCGTAAACGAACTAGGTTTATTCCAGTACAATGAAAGTTATGCGCTTTCTGTTGCCGCCAATACGGCAACTTCATCAGACAAGAACTTACAAACACAAGTGAGTTAAATAAGAAAAATCACAGGATCTATGTAAGCCGGTCAGCTGAGCTAAATGTGTAGCTCCCGAATGTTAAAACACCAGTTACCTTGTCAGCCGACCTTAAAATATCAATTCTACTTGAATATTAAAAACAATATTTTTTAAATAATAAAGGTACAATACAAAATTAAGAAAGAACCAACAATAAAATGCACTTAATACATATTCCGCAAAAAATTCTCTATGAGACTTGTTACGGTACATACATCTTGGCTCCCAAAATTGACAATGTAGCAAATTCAGATGTTTAGATATTTTAAAAAAAGATTTTGTTATATTCCAAAAACTCTAATGCTATGTATGATACTAATAATAAAAAGCCAAAGTACTCACAGGCTCTGTGTGGAAACTAGGCAATTTCTTCGCTATTACTGCTGGAGGATATAATGTATGGACTCTAGCCATTTGCAACTCATTCACAGGGTAGTTAATTTGCTTACACTGTCTGTTATAACTACAGGCAGTTTTTGCCTTCCAATTTTTCTGTTATCACCATGAAGCCTGATGCATTTTCCAGCTCACAAAGTTGTTCATGTGTAGGCTCATATTCCATGCACTTACTCAGATTTCAGATGATGTCTGCTGTAGACATGTAATTTTTGAGAGTCACATAAGGGCTTCTTCATCCATTTCTTGCATTGGTGTGTTACTGGATTTTATATAATCCTCAAGTGTGTTGTTAATTGTAATACCTCTCTATACATTATTCTTTTCTCTTCCAGTGAGGACCCTATTGGTTCAAAATTTGGATCAGCTGTTAGTTTGTTTTGCAGCAATTCTGCCATGTGGTCTGGGTCATCCCGATAAATCAAACACCTCTTTTGTGCCATTTTAGCTTTCTTCTTCAATTTTCTGCCTTTTTTCTGTGGTTAGCAATCACAGAAGACCTTCAGTTGATTTTCAAATATTTTTGTGGTCGGTTTAGCAGATTGCTGTAGAGTGTAGAGTTTATTTCTTAAGAGATGAGAGGATTTGTGTAGGTTTCTATTTACTCTCCTGAAACACAGGAGCCCCAAAATGGAAGACCTCTTACAAAAACGTGAGATTTTTGAGGATAATCAACTATGAAGATTAATAAACAGTAGAGTTTTTTTTTTCCAGCTTTAGGTCCAGTTATAGTGATTAACAGCTAAGCATGGAGACAACTCAAGTGTTATTGTCGCTGATGAGCTTTTTGCACAGACACAAGTCATTTGAAAACATAAGCCTGTACTACAGCCGCTGCATTATGATCAATAAAACAACCAATTCCAGTACCAGTAAAATATAATTAAAAGACAAACATTTATCAGTTATGTTAATCATTGTAATGAAAACCACTTGCTTTCAGGTTCTCTTTGCAAAATTCAGAAATGGGCAAAGCAAGTACTTGCTTACATTTCCAGAGACTTGATCTACAACTCCCATTTCAACACCGTAAACATATTTATGATTTGAAATTTAGTACACAATGATCCCACATGTTTATTCTCACAAACCACAAGACTGTAGTGCTATTTAAAATAAGGGGAGGCCTTTATCACCTCAATAATGTCATGAAACTGCAGTGTTTCACAACAGGAGGTCACTCTTCAGACAACAAACCTTACTGTGTTATATACTATACTGATCTTAAACAGTTTCCCTAAAATATTGCTCTATATTTCCAAGCTCCAGAGAAGTATAAGTGATTCACAACTGGGACTGGCTGTTTCTGCAAATCAAAAAACAATGAGATTTATTTAAATGTTTCTGTGGTAGTGCAGGTCTATATCGGATTATCGAAATCTGAATCCACTGAACACCTCTTCATCAATCCTATGTCATTGTTATGTTGGCCCACTGGTTACTTACCATGGGAAACTTTTGATGTAATGATCATTCCAGGACGTTGGGTTTAGATTAAGATGGGTTGATGAAGAGGTGTTCAGTGGATTCAGGTTTCAATAATATGACATAGACCCAGCAGTGCAGTCAGGCAATAGTTACTGATGGCCGACTCTTCCACAGGAGTGTTCATGGGGGTAATTTTACTAATGCTTACCTGATGGGAAGTTATTGACTGTTCATGAAAGTAATTTTACTACTGCTCATCTGATAGGAAGTTATGGATTTTAAAATTTCACTAGATAAACACACAGACTTCCAATTCAATCTAGCTTCCATCCACTACCATGATTATGACTTGTTACTGTAGAACTGTATCTGTCTCACATTATGATGCAGTGTTTCTGATACAGAATTGTTGTATTACCCATAGATCTCAACCTTACATCCCTAAAATGTGCAAACCTATATCTCATATTATGGAATAAACTGGCAAGATGTGGAATACGTGCCAAAAACTCAGCAATGTAAACTTATGGTATGCTGATGTCATTTGTTTTCACAATCATGAAACTACCTAAAAAACGGGTTACTGCTGCATGTTGTAACCATTGTCAGAATGGCTTAAGTTATGTTTGTTTTGCTCTCAGTTACATGCTCACTATAGTCATGTTTGAGTATTTTTGAAAAACTAAATGAAATGCAGCCATTTTCCCATTTATTTTGTAGAGTTAATGATTAATACCTGTAGTTATCTACTTTCGTGGCTGAAGTGATGAAGGTTGTTTATAATCAACCCACACTGAAAAAGAACACAGAACTTAGTTCGTCTCTCGGTCTCTCTCTCTCACTCATGGTAGCACTGTACAATGTTCCTTACTAGCAACACAGCCTGTCTTATTCACGTTAATCACCTGGTTCACAGTTTGAAGGGAATGCTTTTGTTAATGGACATGCTTAAAGACAAAACTGACAGTAGCAATGAAGTAATTTCCCTTTACCCCTAAAGGAAGCATATTGACCATTTTATTCACATTTGAACATCAGTTTGGACAATCTGATCGAACTGTAGGCATTTTTTATCCACAAGCAGCAATAAAATAGGAACACATAAATGTGTATAAGACAAGTAAAAAAGAGGTGAGCTTTCTGAATTTTTGACAAGGCCTGAAAATTATGTGAACAGTTCTTAAGTGGATAGAAGATGTAATTTGTAGAGATTAATATGTTTTGTCAGTAGGTGGAGGGACAGTGTAACATTTTTATTGGACAAATGCATAAACAAAAAGCATCAAATCCAGTGATGCATAGTTGAAAACCAGCATCTTACAGTGCTATGCAGATACCCACTGCATCTAAATGAAACCAAGTGTGATTCTGCCATAGCTTGGGCTAGCAGGTTCCAGGTTCTGTTTTTGGGTAGTCAAGTGCTGTGTACAATGTTGTTGTCTTTCGGCGTTTCCCTATTAGGGGTCAAGTGGTGTGTACAATGATTTGATTAATTTTGTAAATTAAAGCCAGTTATATCCATCTCCTAGTAATATTAAAATAGAAAGTAATGTTTAAAAATGACACAGGTGATTACTTGAAGCAAATAAAAGTTTTATTTTATTTGCTGTTGTTTACAAGGTTTAAATGACTGGGTTTAGTTAAAAGACCTTTTCAGGGAAGGCCCAGACAGAAAATGTCCAACATACTACAAACATTCTTAAAACAGACATTCACTAATATGTACAGGCATTTAAATAATATATGTTGACAATTACACACATTTGCTCATTAGATTACATTCTTATGAAATAAAGGAATGTACTATGGTGTAAAAGATATATATGCATTAGTAGATTTGAATATATGCATTAGTAGATTTGAATGCCGAACCTTTGAAGAGGTGCATTAGTTGATTTGTCAAATAAGAAATTGGTCATGTGATTAATTATTAGAAATTCAAAGAAATGGAGGTGAGGGAAGGAACTAGGTATGGCAAAGAATGTTAATACTGTAGTTAAGATTTGGGTATAAAGCAAGTTCGTAGGCAATTATATATATGGCTAATGAAAGGTTTATATTAGAACTACAGAGATGAGGGGTGAGAAGTGTCAAAAAATACGTATAAGGCTGGGAGATGTTAAAACTATTCAGATACTGGTGAAATCTGGTTGAGGGGCATAGAATTCTGAATGACGATAAATGGTTTGATGCTATGGCAACCTGAAGATAACAATGGCATTTATCCTGGAGATATACAGAGGCAGATCCATTTATTTGATAGGTCAAGTTTGAGTTGTGTTTAAATGAATTTACATTCTGCATGGATTTCAGTGATAATGTGATGTGGTTCCATTGTTTAGCTACATTATTTGAATTCAAAAGGAGTCACCTACAGTCAAACAATTTAGTTATGATTTTTTTCTCTAGAACAGAAAATTATTTGGGGGGAGTAGTGCTATATTAACTTAAGGGCTGAGCAATTTCCTGGCTTATAGAAAAGTCTGTGCATTGTGGTAAGTTGACAAAGAGCTAGGTGTAGTTATCCAAGGGCTATGCAGCGGTACAATTTATTATAGTTTATTGCAAATGTGACTACTTTATTAGTTCTAATCAGTTTACTTCTCTGAGGGCTAGACAACGGTGTGTTCTATTACAGATTATTGCAAGTGTGGTTATTTTATTGTAACATTATTCAAGTTTGTACAGTTGTAAAACTTGAAAGTTAATGAAGACTGGGGCAGCATAAAGGAGAGATGGCAGTAAGAAAGTAAAGGTTTCAGGCTATGTCAGTGGGGTAGTTTTTTTTTATATAATGTACCTTGTTTTTGATTGTTTTTAACCAAGTGTGATACATAGTGGTTGAATTTAAACTGAGTATTTATGATGACACCCAGTAATTTTATGTGATTTACCTTTTCTATCAAGGTGCTGTTGGTAGAAAAGACCGTGAACAATGTTGCTTTGGTAGAGATAATGTTTGTGGTAAAGAGAAGTAAATTATTTTTAAGGTTTAGTAGTAGTTGTGAATTATTTAGCCATCTTCAATTAAGAATTGTTGTGTAAGGTCTTGGAGTTTAGAGAAGGATTTGGCAGAGCAGATTAGGGATGAGTCATCAGTATACTGAACTAGCATGGCATTTTGTTATTGATAAATATGCTGAAAAGTATGGGGCCTTACAGAGATCCTTCTGGGACATAAAGGATTACAGGCAAGAAGGCAGAGAAATCATTTTTCCATTTCCTTGCTTGTGCTCTGTTTGAGAGGTAGTTATGCTATGGAATCAGTGCAATGAAGAGTTGGTTAGCCCTAAGGATGAAAGTTTAAGACTTTCTGATGAGTGTCGGTATTAAAAGCTTTTAATTACACTAGGAGAATGGCAGAGACTAGACTTCTGGCATTTCTATGGGTACTGACAGTATTAACATAATTCAGCAAAGCAGTAGCTGTGCTGAGGACGGACGCCATGTTGGGTTGAAGACGCAACCTAGTTATCTATTACATAGTTGAGTTGTGTATGAATACATTTTTGTAATATTTTTGATAGGAGCGATACAATGGCAAATACCCTATAGTTTGAAAAATCTGTATTGAATCCACCCCTGTGCAGTGATGTAATGAATGATTTTTTTTTTCCAGTGCAAGGGGACTTTATTCTCAGATATGGATCAATTTATTAGAATTTAAACTGGACATGTAACATAACATAAAATGAGTATAAAAAGTGGGGAGGTGGTCAAGCATGCAGAAATAATATACTTATCATTTATACTACTTACTTTTCAGTTCCGATGCATGCTAAAAGTAACTATTGCTAATGTCGATGTGCAAAATTCTATCTTGCACTATTTATATTTCAGGGCCTGCTGCATGCTATAAGTAACTAAACCAACAATTTTAACTAGGAAGCATGTGTGACAAAAGGGAGATACTGCCAGCACAGCTATCTGGAATTTTGTAAGTAATTATAGGTCATTGGTGAATATCGAAATGATTTATATAAGATGCTTGTGTTATAACTGTATTAGAACTGTAAGTCATGTGTATATCAGACTGCTCTGTGCAGGTCTTTGTGCTGAGAAGATATTTTGTGGAGTGCTTGAAATGTATCCACAGTGTCCCCTGCTGGAAGAGAACAGACATGTACATGCACTATTGTAACTGTTTAAATGTATATGTTAACAGAGGAAACTGGAGGGTTGACATCAATCCAGCAAACTTCAGAAAATAGCTGAAATTAAATTACTTTATGGCACCAAGAAACACAATGTCTGTACTAGGGAGCTTTCTGTAATGTCTTTAGGGTGAAATAATTACTAGTCTTGAAATGTGGAGGAATGTAATTGTTTTATGACTTCCAGCATCTGCTAAAGATCTCAGGTCTATGTATTTTCACAGGTAGACGCTAAATACTGCCAGCTCCCAACAGTGTGGGCTTCACCTGTGATAGAGTCCGAGGACAAATGATGTCATTCTGCAAGCTATCCCAGCAGTAATATTTGACATATTGAGAGGCCTCAGAGAGACACAGAAGTCTGTATTTACTCTTGGACCTGAAAAGAACCCTTCACCACAATATTAGCCTTGCTCTGTACGTAAGTTTCTAGGGTATAGTAACTAACTCTTAGATACAGTCAGAAATATAGTGAAGCTTAGTTTAGATATTTTTCTTTATTTATTTGAGACTGTCCTGCAATTTTAAATATTTTCTGTGGTTTTGAACTCTGGCATCACTGTGAATGTATATATAGTGTTGTCTTGTTCTTTTAATATTTATTATTAAATATATTTAAACCTTTCATTGTGGCTGATCTGTCTAGAGATATTTAAGTTTTGAGAGTACTTGCATATTTATTTCATGACACTGTGTGGGCCAATCCTAACAGCCTTGCTCTTGGTCAAACTAACATTTGTATTAATATTACACAGTAAGACTGGACACCCTTTAAGGGCCTTAAAATAGCTGACAGTGAGTTGGCTGGTGGCAGTGATAACTACCTTATAGTCTGAGCAAAAAGAGGTATAGCTAGTAAACCTGTGTGTGTGTGTGTGT
>NC_056746.1:452109565-452150238 GCF_019279795.1 Protopterus annectens | reverse complement strand
TTAAAAACTACTTCAAGAGGTACTTGCGGATAACTGCTCGTAAAAACGAGCAACGGAAGGAGCAAGCAACGCCATACTTACATGAATCCAAGTGTAATCATGCTTTGCGATATATGACTAAAACGCGACTGATATCCAACGAAAAGCATGATTAGACTTACGCTTGCGTAAATATGGCGCTGTCTTTTTTACTCGTGTGTTAGGAGACTAAGAATTTTTTTGAGTTTTTGGGAGTATGTAAGTGCTTTTGTGTCTTTACTTGCTATTTGGGAATTTTTAGGAAATTATATTGTTTTCTGTCACTATTTCTTTATTTTATCTTTTAATCGGATGAAACGGCAAGCGTTCTGGTTGCTGCTTGACGTTTTATTTTAGTTAATTCTGTTCCTGTGTTTTACTGTGTACTAGTACGCTGAGCTTTATTGCTGTTTTATCCTCTTTCTTTCCATAGGTTCTCGTGGCTTGTTTCATTACGCTATTTTTGTCATGTTCATAGGTGTATGCCAGACAGTGGGCTAAGTTCATACCTCTCAACCTCTTAGAGCAAGAAAGCTGGACAAAGCCATAAATAATGGGGGGACAAGTTCTCCCAAACAGGGACACATTTTAAATGTTGCTCTTGGACCACTGTCTCAGTGGCTCTCCTAGACACGGGCACTGGGAAATAACATCGGCTAGCATGATGCCAGGGAATCTTTTGGGCTAGGCTTGTAAAGGCTCTAGGGCCATTAGCCTAGTACACTCCCATGAACCTAAGAAACATAAAAAGTTGCTTGAATAAACGGGTTTGTGTTACCATGCATTTTCTGAAGGCTATGAAGTCTGAAACACAAATGGCATTTGGCTTTTAATAAATTGAGGTAGTGATGCATAAGTTCATGTATAAATACTAGGCTAGCTGCCTAAGCCAATTTCCCTCAATGGAAAGAATCAAACTTTGCACCTTGTTTCTGAAAGGTAAGCACCTTAACAAGTATGCCGACCCCCAACTGTATGTCATGGGGACATGGTAATGAAGTAGTATATTTTATTGGCCCTGGATGGTAGACTTGTGCTTTTATTTTTTAATCCATTTGCAAATTGTGGTAGTATAAACCACATTCAAGCTGTGTGAGTATAATGCCTTCCCAATGAATGCCTTGCCTGGTTGAGAAATAAATGCTTGGAGTTTATATGACCACAATAGGAGGTGGGTAACTTTTGATCCAAGTTTTTCAATGTGTCCTTGAAAGTTAAGTGACTGCCTGAGCCAGATCAGAGTGGGGGGCATTTTGCTAGCCTTTTGTGCTCAGAAGAGCATTTTTAGTGGGAATTTTTTTACAAGCCAGTTAGTTAGTTGTAGGAATTTTGCCTGGAACTACTTTGCTTTTGCATACCTTGACATGTAGATGGCCGTCCTCTGGTAGAGCAAGTCATATGTTGTCTATTTATGAAAGAGGGAATAGTAGGGAAGCAGGTACTGGTCCCTGTGGAATTCCTGAATAAGTACAGTAACTCCTGGATGAAAGTAGTATAAATACCACGTCAGGTTTCTGCTGAAGAGAGGCTACTAGCATAGAAGGGCTAAATAAGCAGAGGCAGTCTCAGACAGCACAGAGCCATATTTCCCCATGAAAAATCTATTGGTGAGACAGTCCGTGAACAACTGAGCAGCTTGTGGACTAATGCCAATGGCGTTAGGGAGTTTTACTAGTAAGGCATGATCAGTCATGCCAAAGGGTCTGGTTAAATCAATGACAACTGCGCCAGCGGGATTGCCTCTATCCACGTTGACTAAGAATTAACTTTCCACAGCATTATTACCACTAGTTTCTGGAGTGTTAAAAGAAAAAATAATTTTCCTTGCTAAATTTTCAGGGCTTTCGTACATCAAAGTGTTTTAATTTTATCAAAGTACAAATATTAAAACTAAGAGGCCTGACAAGAAAATGGGAGGTGGTGGTAACCCAACAGACTAGTTTCTAAAGCAAGCTAATAATTACTCACCTGAAACTGTGTATAAGAAAATCCACGTGGGGCCACACTTGGCCGTCACATTAAATCACCAGCTGGCTAGTTGAGCACTCAACCACTGTATGAAACAGCAAAGTAGTTTGCAGTCAGAAAGTTTAATTTAAAACAAATAATAATGATTTCTTTAACGAACGGTGCGATACTGTAACAGCTTACAGTGCTAACTCTCTCCTGCCGGATTGCGAGGGTGGGCGTGACATCATTGATTGACACACCAAATGCCGTTGATGTCATGAGCAAATGATGCATGATTGGCTGCCATGCGAATTTGCAAGCACAACATTGGTTGTTGATTGACACATATGGAAATCACACCTGTAAATATGATTTGTGAATGCTCCTTAGAGGTGGAAAGGAGAAGCTCCAGAGGTAAATGAATTAAATACTGCCGGTGTGGTGTTCAGTGCAAGTTAATTGTATGCTACAGTTGTCAGTTCTCCAAGCTTTTCAAATAACGAGTCTAGACCACCCCCCACCCCCAATCATTCACAGATTTGATGCCCTCCCAGGGGCGGCCCGTGCTATTGGACTGCCGGACTGCAGCCCCCTCAACAAAAAGAATTAAAAACAAATTAAAAAAAAAAAGTTTTTAAAAATTCGCGGACTTTGAGCATGCGCAGTAGTCCAGACTACTGCGAGTCTATGCGCATGCTCCAGGCAGTCCGGCAGTCCCGATAGGGGGACATGAGGAGATGTCTGTGCACTTTTAAAGTGCACAGACTCGCTGGGAAAACGCGTCGGGGCCGGACTGCTGGTGTTGCAGTCAGGAATTGCTGCAGTAGTCTCGTCGGGAAGGGGTTTGGATCTCGGGAATCTCGCGGGTCTTGGATTATTGCGCGGGCAGCATTTGGGATATTATGGAGAATGGACAGCCGGGACAGGTAAGTGTGTTTTGAAAGTATGGTGCTTTTTACTATATGAATTTATGCTATTTTTACTGTTTGAATAGATGGTGGTGTGTGTGAGAAAGTATGGTGGTTCTACTTTGAATAGATGGTGGTGTGTGTGAGAAAGTATGGTGCTTTTTACTTTGAATAGATGGTGGTGTGTGTTGTACTAGAAAACCGTTTCTGTACTCCTTCATCGTTTGCATCTCTGTCAGCTGAGATTTTTGCTTCAAAGCATTCTCAGCTCCCGGACAGAAGTGGACAGATGTTAGCAGTCAATGTCAAACAGGTGTGCACTGCTCGACACACACAGATGCGCACACACACACACCCCACATACCAACTTCGTCTGTATTGTAAAGTCAAGAAAGCAGCATTCAACTAGAACAGTCTAATAACAGCGTGTGTGTGTGTAATATATATGTATATGTATGGTGTTCTAGACCTTGAACTCGACCTGGGACCAGCCTAATGCGTTTATAGATTGACCTCTTGCAGAGTGGGGCAGAAACACTTAAATATGCTGTGTCTAACAAAAATATAAGCAAAAATGAGTATACTTCCCAATACATTTATTGTTGACTGCATACTTTTATCTTTCGTAAGATATGGACAGATAATTTACATACTGAAGGAACTAAATTGAGATAACCATACTGCATGTATCTCCACCCAAGTCCACTCAGTTACTTATTTCATAAGAGGGCACCTTTGAAATAACATCAACAGACACCCTTAGCAGAAGATTTGTCTGGAATGTATTTATAATTTAGTGTGGGGGTGAGGTGGAAGGGGCTAATACAACCTTACTGCACAAGGGCCCCCAGAAAAAAAGAGAGGTCAGTCCTCACAATCCAGCTACAGATTTGTTTTCCGAGATAAACTGTAATGCCTGGTGTTGCTGTTTAACTGTAATTCACTGCGATTATCCAGAAAATTAGGAATGTTACGAAGGACAGGGCAACATATGAGGCTAAATCAGGGACGTTCTGTAAAATCAAGGACAACTGAGAGGTACAAGGAGTGATACGAACTGGCGGGCTGATAGGGTTCTTTAGTTCTGGGGATTGTCAGTGATATGTCTGCCTAGCTGCTACTTCTTCAAATAAGAGAAAAATGCCCCCCCCCCCCCCCAGTCTCCTTCAAAATGGCACTCAAATCGCTCACAAATAAACAAGACCAGACAACTTGCAGGGTTATCCTGGCACAGCATTACTAAAATCATTGCCTGACATTGGGTAGAAAGAGGATTTGGGGAAAGGTAGTCATATGCCATGGCTTAGTGGTTGGTGACTTACCCCAGGCGTATATCTTAATTGCTATGATTTAGAGACTGTGCTCTGATTTCGCCCCTCAATTTTAGCCTTGCCCCCCCCCCCCACAGATTTACAATATTCTCTCAAAGTGAGCCCTGTTTATGGGTACACATGTGACTAAATAAATACATTAGCGCAATGCAGAGACACCCTTCCAGTAACCTGTTGTGAAAGAAAATGCAGTGTTCTTCTTTTTGACACTCTTCTATGTTTTTAAAGCTATGTACTATGATGTTTAATGTTCAGAGGTTGACAAGAATGGACCCAGGTTAAACTTTAAGAGGGAGAAGGATCTTTGGATGATTATGCATTTTTAAAGACGCGAAAATCTGAGACACCCATTTCCAGTTGCATGTTTTCATACTTCTCAGCTGACCCTGATTTATCACCGATATCCACGATTTTATCTCATAATATCTTTTATGACCCTCCCAAAGTCAGTCATAGAAAAAATGGCGGATTACAATTAACAAATAAGGATATTTATTATAATTACAAACTTCTTTAACTTCCAAAAATGCATGTTAATACATGTAACACTTTATCTAACAAATTTTGAAATCAATGGTAGTTATATTTAGTGCCCCCAATTTTGAATTTTGTTAGTTCAAAAAATGCAGTTGTCCCTAATTCTGGTCTTGAGAGTTTGTGACCTTTGAATTGTATAAGCACATCAGATAAATAATAACATTTCTGGCGTTTTACAACACCACCAAAAAGCAACTCTGGGACATCAGAAACGTTTCCTAGCAGTGTGAGAAAGTATGGTGCTTTTTACTTTGAATAGATGGTGGTGTGTGTGAGAAAGTATGGTGCTTTTTACTTTGAATAGATGGTGGTGTGTGTGAGAAAGTATGGTGCTTTTTACTTTGAATAGATGGTGGTGTGTGTGAGAAAGTATGGTGCTTTTTACTTTGAATAGATGGTGGTGTGTGTGAGAAAGTATGGTGCTTTTTACTTTGAATAGATGGTGGTGTGTGTGAGAAAGTATGGCGCTTTTTACTTTGAATAGATGGTGGTGTGTGTGTGTGTGTGTGTGTGTGTGTGTGTGTGTGTGTGTGTGTGTAAATGCCCCAGGTGCTCATGGTGGTGTGGTAGGGAATACCTCAGGCTTGAACCCTGTACCCTGTATGCAGGTGTTAAAGACTTGAGTTCCCTACCCACCACCATTTGTAAAAAAAATTGCAGATTTTTGTCTCGTATTTGATCTGATCTGTTCCTCATAATATCTGTGGTTTCTAAATGTTGCAATGCTTGATATTTGATGGTGTAGTAGTAGCATTGTTGCCTCACCGCTGCAGGTTCTCAGGTTTGATTCTTGGCTGGGGTTCCTTCTTTGTGGGGTCTGTTATCTTCTCCCTGTGTTTGTGTGGGTTTGCTTTTGTGTCCTCCCATGTTACAAAGACATGTCTGCATTATTTCTTCCTGGGCCTCTGCTGAAAATTGCTTTTTTGTTCCAAGTCAGACTGTCCCGATTAACAAATGTTAAATGAAATTGACAGGCATTTGAATTTCAGACTTCAGGTTTCTGAATGTTTAATTTCTTACATATTTGATGGTGCAGTGGTCGTATTGTTGCCTCACAGCTATAGGTTTTCTGGTTTGATTCTTGGCTGGGGTGCCTTCTGTGTGGAGTCTGCATCTCCTCCCTGTGTTTGTGTGGATTTGCTCTGGTGCCCTGTCATTTTACAAAGACGTGACTGTAGTATTTCTCCCTGGGTCTCTGCTGAAAATTGTTTTTGTTCTGTCAGCAGTAAAATTGACAGGCATTTGAATTTCAGACTTCATGTTCTTCAGAAAATACATAGTAACACAACCGTAACACAACCTTTTATTCTAGCAATTTTCTAAGTTTATAAGATGAATATTTGAAATTTGTCCCTATTTTTGGGACTGTATTCCCCCATTATTGGCTTCTTCCAGGTTTTTTGTACTAAGGTTGACAGCTATGGCAAGAACTGAATTCACTGAATATGTTTGAGGGCTGTATTCCCTCATTACTGGGTTTGTCCAGGTGTTTTGTAAAGAGGTTGACAGCTATGGTGAGAACTGAATTCACTAAATGATAGCCATTTAAGTTTCAGTCTTCCTCTCTTTTACAAAGCAGCTAATTTGGCGTAGTGGTATATTGCTCTGACTGTTTTGCACAGGGACCTTGGCAGTAAAATGTATGGTGGTAACACAGCATTTTATTCTAGCAACTTTCCAAGATTATACAAGCAATGTTTAATGTGTCCCTGGTTTTTGGGCTTTTGACCCCCCCCCAGTACATTTTGGCTTTTTCCAGTTTTCTTGTGCTGCGAAGTTGAGATGCAGTTGAGTATTGAGTAGATTTTACAAGGAGCTGAGAGCTGCAGGGCAACAGAAATTTACTGTTGCTTAAGTGAAGCTTGTTTTCCTTGTTAATAGCACAACAGGTTGTGTACTTGCTTTTGATGCAGAAGGCTGTGGGTTCTACTCCCACAAGGGGTGGATGCTGCCCTACTGAGAATGTTCTCCTTGGTGAAGATACTAACTATGAGTCTGTTATCAGTTTGCCATCCATTTCCTCTTGCAATATTACTAGCTTATTTTTTTTAATGTAATATAGGCAATTTGCTCCTGAGGGGCAACAGACACTTTATTTTTCGATGAAACCATGAGATATAAAGGTGTTTGCTAGCAGCAACCTCTTCATTAGTTACAGATTTCTTTAATGTGGAATTATTAAGATGACTTTTACTTCAGAGATTGTGCATATTTACTGATAATGGACTGTAGAATTGTGCATATTTACTGATAATGGTGGACTGTAGAATTGTGCATATTTACTAATAATGGTGGACTGTGGAAGTCTGAGTAGACTTTTATGATAAATGTTCTGAACTGGGCAGTTTTGCCATTATGGGTGCATGCGTTTTGTTTCATTGCTTACTGGAAAAATGTTCAAAACAAATTTAAAACGTCCTCTAACAACTGTACTGTATTGTACAAGAAATATAATTTTAGTACAATGAGGAAGGTGTATCAAAGAGCACATGTATGTTTCATATGCAAGGGACCTATGATTTGAAAACAGCCCAGAATTAATCTTTATCTGCAACTGGCAAAATGTATTTTCTTTGAATGTGGGTTTCAATGCTGTTTCAATGAATATGAGTTTCAAGGGCAGAGAAGTTTTAATGCTAAGTTTTCATTGTGAGACTGCATTGCTTTGTTTAGCAGATGACTTAGTGTTTGTGCTGTAAAATACAAAATAAAACTTTCAAATGAAGTCCAACTCATCATAGAAGTAAAGCAGTATGCACATTAGTGTTTATGGTAAATGGAGTGAAATAGCCAAGTAATGGTTCCTTGGAATGGCTGCAGAGGCTCCATTCAACCATGATTTTGTCAGGGGGGAAGGGCAGCAAACTCAGACAGGCCTAGCTGAACTATACCTCCCAACTGTCCAGATTTTCAAAGAATGAATAGATTTTTGCTTCTTATTTTTGGTTTGTTCTTCATAAAATTTGTAGTTTTCTGGCAAATCATTTAGGAATTAAGTTACTAAATAATGATACACTGAGTTTCAGACTTCATAACCTTCAGAAAAATGCATTCTGAAGTGAGAACTGTTATTCTATCAACTGTCTCAATTTATACAAGAGCAATTTTTAGTACTGTTTATATGTTCCCCCAATATACTTGGCCTTGTTCAGATTTACTGCATTAACAGGTTGAGAGGTACATGCAAATAAATTGCTTTATAGAATTAGGCAAAGCCAACCTCTCAGCTGTCCCCGATTTTTGGCTCAAAATGTTGCTCTTTCCCCTAATAATCCCTCCGCAAAATAGCAATTTTGGAAGAAAACATGGAGGGTTTACAATTAAGAAATAACTGTAATAAAGTTATAGATTACTTGAAATGCATGTAGATTCTTTTATTTTGTCAGCTGCTCAAGTTAGCGGTACTAATATTAAAGTGTCCCTTCTTCGACAGGTTCCCAGCTGTATTGTGTGGCTATTTTATATTTTTGCATCAAATTTTTGGTTGGCAAATTAGTGACAAATCACTAAAGACTGAAGTTAGAAAACAATGACAGACATTTGAGTTTCAAATTTGATACCCTTCAGAAAATTCGTACTAATGCAAGACCTATTCTATTATCTTTCAAAGTTTATTAGAGCAATATTTAAAAATTGTCCTTATTTTTGGGCCTTTGTCCCACTTCTGTGTATGGCTTTGTCCAGATTTCTTGCTCTGAGGTTGAGAGGTATGACAAATGTGTCAGGGCCATCAGTCAGCCAGAGACATTTCAAATTGTGACATACTTGTTGCACCCCACTCCCCCATGTAGTGACTCTGGATGTGTCCAAGCAAGGCAAGGAGTAGTTATGCAGTGTAAATATGCAGTGTGTCCCCCCCATAAAAGTTAGACACAAGTACTACAGTGGCTTTTCATCTGTCCTTGATTTTGCAGAACGGTCTGGTTTCTGTCATATTTTTGTACTGTTGATTTATGCTTATTACTCAGAAAGTGCCTGTTGCTCTGTGTTTAAGTAGCAGTGCTTTAATGACCATAAGGTAAGCTCGTCTGAGATCGTAAGATGCAAGTAAGCTTTAATAAGCATACTGTTAAAGAATTGCCAACATTTGAAAGCCTTTCTGTTGTTGCCATGCAGAGAATACTTGACTAGATAATGTATAAGCCTTGAGTATTAAAGGACAGGATTCCATTATTTTAAAAAGCTCATTACACTTGTTGGAGACTTCCAGTCATCTCTACAGACTTTACCCATAAACGTAACAGAATGCCAATCATGTGTGGTTCATAACCTGTACAGTAATCCTTTAAGCAATGTATCTTGAGCTTGTTTCTTGTTTGCTTTTCATTTTTTTACTTTGATCATGTTTTCCCCATGAAACAAGTAGATAGTTGTCAGGCAGCAGGTCTTTTTTGGATAAGAAACATTTTTACAAGTGGGGGCATCACAGAGATTTCTACTTTCAGCATGTTATTTGGTACTTTAATAAAGCTGAATATAAATTTATAATTAGAACTGCAGTGCAAGGAGAAGTGGTTTGAGTTGAGTGCTTCTTGTTTTTCTTATACTTGATTTTGACTGACATTCCAGTAATGTATTTAAAAAGTAATTTATTTTTTCATGCCTCACAACCTTTTGTTTCCATCTAGATATTAAGTAAGCTGTCATGCAGCCAATGCATTGAAATATTTTTATTCTTCTACACTTATTTTTGTCTTGATTGGACTCTCATAATGATGGTTTGGCACCCAGGGCAGCGTATTTAATTAAAGTTAGTTTTTGTGGTTTTGAGCATAGCCCCTCCCCTTTCTAGTTGACCACACCCCTTCACCTTGACCCCACCCATTCAGCTGTCTCCTGCAGCCCCCCTTTGATAGCTAGTACATAGCTTTAAAAACATAGCATAGTGTCAAAAAGAAGAACACTGCATTTTTTTTCACAACAGGTTACTGGAAGGGTGTCTTTGCATTGCGCTAATGTATTTATTTCGTCAGATGTGTACCCATAAACAGGGCTCACGTTGAGATAATATTGTAAATCTGTGGGGGGGAGGGGCAAGGCTAAAATTGAGGGGCGAAATCAGAGCACAGTCTCTAAATCATAGCAATTAAGATATACGCCTGGGGTAAGTCACCAACCACTAAACCATGGCATGTGACTACCTTTCCCCAAATCCTCTTTCTACCCAATGTTAGGCAATGATTTTAGTAACGCTGTGCCAGGATAACACTGCAAGTTGTCTGGTCTTGTTTATTTGTGAGCGATTTGTGTGCCATTTTCAAGGAGACTGGGGAGGGGGGAGCATTTTTCTCTTTGAAGAAGTAGCAGCTAGGCAGACATATCACTGACAATCCCCAGAACTAAAGAAGCCTATCAGCCCGCCAGTTTGTATCACTCCTTGTACCTCTCAGCTGTCCTTGATTTTACAGAACGTCCCTGATTTAGCCTCGTATGTTGCCCTGTCCTTCGTAACATTCCTAATTTTCTGGATAATCACAGTGAATTACAGTTAAACAGCAACACCAGGCATTACAGTTTCTCGGAAAACAAATCTGTAGCTGGAGTGTGAGGACTGACCTCTCTTTTTTTCTGGGGGCCCTTGTGCAGTAAGGTTGTATTAGCCCCTTCCACCCCACCCCCACACCAAATTATAAATACATTCCAGACAAATCTTCTGCTAAGGGTGTCTGTTGATGTTATTTCAAAGGTGCCCTCTTATGAAATAAGTAACTGAGTGGACTTGGGTGGAGATCCATGCAGTATGGTTATCTCGATTTAGTTCCTTCAGTATGCAAATTACCTGTCCATATCTTACGAAAGATAAAAGTATGCAGTCAACAATAAATGTATTGGGAAGTATACTCATTTTTGCTTATATTTTTGTTAGACACAGCATATTTAAGTGTTTCTGCCACACTCTGCAAGAGGTCAATCTATAAATGCATTAGGCTGGTCCCAGGTCGAGTTCAAGGTCTAGAACACCATACATATACATATATATTACACACACACACGCTGTTATTAGACTGTTCTAGTTGTCTGCTGCTTTCTTGACTTTATAATACAGACGAAGTTGGTATGTGGGGGGGGGGTGTGTGTGCGCATCTGTGTGTGTCGAGCAGTGCACACCTGTTTGACATTGACTGCTAACATCTGTTCACTTCTCAACTCCCGGACAGAATGCTTTGAAGCAAAAATCTCAGCTGACAGAGATGCAAACGATGAAGGAGTACAGAAACGTTTTTTTAGTACAACAACACACACCACCATCTATTCAAAGTAAAAAGCACCATACTTTCTCACACACACCACCATCTATTCAAAGTAAAACACACCATACTTTCTCACACACACCACCATCTATTCAAACAGTAAAAATAGCATAAATTCATATAGTAAAAAGCACCATACTTTCAAACACACTTACCTGTCCCGGCTGTCCATTCTCCATAATATCCCAAACGCTGCCTGCGCAATAATCCAAGACCCGCGAGATTCCCGAGATCCAGCCCCCTTCCCAACGAGACTACTGCAGCAATTCCTGACTGCAACACCAGCAGTCCGGCCCCGACGCGTTTTCCCAGTGAGTCTGTGCACTTTAAAAGTGCACAGACATCTCCTCATGTCCCCTTATCGGGACTCCCGGACTGCCTGGAGCATGCGCATAGACTCGCAGTAGTCTGGACTACTGCGCATGCGCAAAGTTCGCGAATTTTTAAATAATTTTTTTTTCTTTTTCTTTTTTTTTTTTTTTTTATTTGTTTTTAATTCTTTTTGTTGATGGGGCTGCAGTCCGGCAGTCCAATAGCACGGGCCGCCCCTGGTATTACTCATCCGGATGGGAACTTTAGAAGACGTTAGTGTTTTGATGTTGTGTTATGCAACGTGAAAAGGATTGCTCGTTATACTAAGACGTAAAAGCAACTTATAAAGTCACAGCAGGTGTGAACACCATCGGTACTTGTAATTTACTCCCTTATGTACGGAATTGGGCCGGCAACTCGGCACGTAAAAATCTACTGCCAATCATTAACGGACCGGAGTTCCGCTGTGGCGACCCTTAACCGAGAAAAGCGAAAGGCACAATAACAACATGTATGGAATGGAAAACTGAAGTGTCATTTTTGACTTACTGGAGTATACCTCTCAACTGTCCTTGATTTTGACTCAAATTTTAGCGCTGTCCATCTTAACCCCACCAAAAAAAAAAAAAAAAACTGGTGACGCTTAGCTACATGGTGGTGAGCTACATTTTATAAATTATGACAGTGATTAGATTTATACACTTATTTTACATCAGAAAATGTATATTAATTTATATCTGAACAATATGAAGCCTGAAACTCAAATTTCAGTCTTTCCTAATCAGGAGTGGCCTTAGGTCAACTGGTGCCCTAGGCAAAAGGGCTCTATGGCACCCCCCTGCTAAACCACCTGATGCCCCATCCTGGTCTACGTACACCAACTAAATACTGGAAAAGCGCTCCTGCTAGAGCAGCGCCGTAGGTGGCCCCCTAGTTGGCCTATGCCTAAGGCCGGCTATGTTCCTAATTTGCCAGAAAAATCACAATTTTTATGAAGAACAGACTAAAATATGAGGTTAAAATCTGGACAGTTGAGCAGTATGCAGAGAGGTGAATTTTCTTAACTTTAGCCAAAAGCTGAAAATTATTTGTGCATATTTTAGTGTATAGAAGACAGTCCTTGTAGAGATTAGTACAGCATGTTAATGGGAACAATGTAGTGTCTGTACTCTGTACAAGTTTAAATACAAATGTTAAGAACTTAGATGATGATACCCCCTCAGCTCTCCAGATTTTTGCAGAATGTGCAGATTTTTGCCTTGTATTTTTGGTCTTTTCTGTGTAAAATTTGTGATTTTCAATCAAATCCCCGAGAATTGAAATTATTCAGTAATGACATACATTTGCATTTCAGACTTGTATCCTTCAGGAAATGCATGCAAATACAAAACCTAGTATTCTGCTTACTTTCTAAGTTTATAAGAGCAATATTTAAAATATTTGCCATTTTTGGGCCTTTGTCCCCCTATTATTTTAGATTTCTTGTGCTAAGAGGTTGAGAGCTGTGACTTGGATGTATGACTAGGAACTATGAGTTCTTTACTGTAAGTGCCTTCTTGAAGGAGGTGTGCCTCTCTGTGATCTAATATTTAAAACTGTACTTCCTAAAATTTCACAACTATTTTTATTATAGATCCAAAATATGCAGCTTTATACATATTTTGCTGTAATCTGCATTGCTTTACACTGATCATTTTGAAATTAATTTTCATTTTATAATAAACACATTTTGGGCATTTTACATCAAATTATGTGTTTAGTCGTGTATTTCTGTTGTAATAAAAAGACCTATAATTGCAAGTTCTGCACATATGAAAAACTGTGCATCAAAGCATAGAGGAGTGAGTGATATTCGAAATATAACACAGGCAACCTGAGTTCAGTAGCACATCAGGTGTTGAGCTGATATGGGGAAGGAGAGGAGTGATGTGTCTTTGCCAGCTCACTTCTTCTCAGCAGGAAGGTACTGAAGTGCGTTCATATGATGCATGGTCCATGATTGAATCCCAGGTGGAAACCAGAAATGCCCTGGGAGACCTACCCTTGAGGAGGTTGGGAGCATGGCTGTCCTGAGGGGTTGTGATGCACGCTGAAGCAGGTGACATGCCCTGACTAACCCCACTGCATGCCAAACCATGAGCATGTTACTAGGTATGCACTGTGAGGTTAGGAATCTAAATAGTAAAAACCTAAAGTATCCCTGGTAGCTACCTCAATGACTGCTGCTCTTGATTGGCTCTTGCCCTGGTGGATTGGAAGCAAATAGACAAGGGAGTCTGATTAGCAAGTAGAAAACAAAATAATGCCTTCCAAACCAACTCCTGTAGGTAAATCCCCTTCCCATTGTTGGGGAACCAACTTAAAAAACCTGTATGAAAAACCTCACCAGTCTAAAAACTCAAAAAAACTCATGGCTTACAGGAAAAAAATAAACAAAAACTAGCAGTGTCCCTGTTGAAGTACTATGTTCTCCAAAAGATTATAGTGGTAGAAAGATCCTTTGCAGTATCACACAACAGAAAAATGGTTAAAATGTCTGAAGATATCTTTTTATTTGTAAATACTACCCTACAGGCAGATGAGCACTGCTTGGATAATGTGCTAAAGTTTGTAATAACATGCAATATTTCAATTTTTCAGACAGGAGGTGTTCTTTAAGATATGTCTGCTCTCAGGGTTGGTGCCATTGATGGGGGATGGATCATCACTGCCTTGCCAAACAAGTTTTACCAGTTTCCAAAAACTTAACAGCTATGTTTCAGTTTCACCTATTGAAAGATACTAAATCTACTCAAGTCTTGAACATAAATGCGGTAAACTGTAGTGGAAAAGCAGACATTAGCCAACCAGTGTTCCTTCCTAGCCTGGTCTGTCTTTTCTATCTCCCACTTTTATTCCTGCATTCTTTCTTTTGATGACTTCCTGGACTTCTGCATTCCACTACCGTCTTTCCTTATGTGCCTTATTTCCATGTCTAGCTCGACCCCATATCTGTTGTTTAGCCCTTACACATGCTGTTTTGAGGTGCTGCCATTCTTCTTCAGCCACCTATTTCCTCTTCTTTTTGAGGGCTAGAACCATGAGTAATTCCTTGAACGTTTGTGCTTTCTCTTAAGTCACCTTCCAGGCCTTCATTCAGGTCTTTTTTGACCTTATAGCTTTCTCTGACAACTGCTTACAACTGATTGTGGCAACCAGTGGTTTATGCTGTGGGCTGGCTGTTTCACTGGGGATGACTTTGTAATTGTTGATTCTACCTCAGTACCCTTTCCATACTAGAAGGAAGTCAGTTTGAGTTGCATGTTGGCCACTTTTTTGTATGTGCTCTTGTGACACTCTGTCTTTCTGAACCATGTGTTTGATACCATCAAGCCATTTGCCAGATAGAAATCTAGAATGGCTTCTCCTTCTTTATTCCTGTCACCCCACCTCTGCGGACCCAGACTTTCCTCATATCCTTCTGTCTTGATTTGTGCATTCAGGTCAACCATTATCGACAGATTCATGTTGTCCTGCTTTTTCTAGTAGGTCCTGCAACTGCTGCCTGAATACAGCCTCTCCTCACCACAATTCTCACACAGTGTTTAGCCTGTCCCCCATCCTGAGTAGTAGACTGGATCTCAAGGCAAATGGCTTTGCTGAACTGCTTTTCTATCTTGACTCCTGGATACATAGGTTCTCTAGCCTTCTCCTTACCATCATGTCATCCACTTCCAAACTGAGTCCTTTTAGTGAACTTACACTGTCAATTATTAGTTCATGTTTGGCAGGTTGATTATTTTTTTATTTTCTGCTCAACAGAGCTATTCCAGGTAACCCAAGTTGGGCTATTGGACAACAATTGCCCAGTAGCTTATTGACCCAGGGTTGCTGGGCTTTATGGCACGCATATACACACACACACACACACACACACACACACACACACACACACACTGTCCAAAGAACTGCTAGCGTTAGCATGGGTCCCCAGTCCAGATTGGAGTACTCTGGGTTGTCAACCCACTTATCACCGTCAAATAACCATGCCCATTTTTTGCGACATTCGTTAACATGACAATTACCTAGAACCATATTTTTACACTGTCTAGTAACTAACTCTGCCACGGTGCGCAGTCTGTGATCTCCAGATGCCCAAAGCAAGTGGTCCATAAAACTCATCTCCCTATAGGACACCATCTAGAGTCTGTAATGCTGCCCACAGCTCCATTATTTGGTCAGTTTGAGATGGAAACAGTATGTTTTTCTGAGGTGGGAGGAACCCCACAGAGACGCATGGAGGAACCCCACAGAGACGCATGGAGAACATGGAAGCTTCAAACAGGCATTGGTCAGAGGTCAGGATCAAATCTTGTACCTAGTGCATGGGAGGTGAAAACCTTAACCATTATGCCAGCTGGTCTCAAGCCAGCTTAAATAAATTGCACACCGTGTGAAAACAAGACAGTCTGGTTTATGGTACAGTCCTATAAAAGAAATCACTAGTGTGATGCTTGTTAAAAGTTGCATCCTTCCTAGAGCCCCACTGGAGTTGTGATATGGTATAGTACCTCCCTTTGCTGTCTTCACATTTGTGAGTAGGGTTTTGCATCGTTGCCATTCCTTGACTGACACTGTGGTGAGTTTTCACATGATTCACAGACCTCTCCAAAGAACAGCTCTTTGAAGTATGTCGACATTAACCTTAAGTGTTTTGCTGACATTCTCCCTAAATTTATCTCTAACTTTTATATTTAATTTACATATAGACACCTTTTTAGTAAAGCATTGAATTCTAATATCAAAGCATGATTTAATTTGAAAACAGTTCGATTTGTCTACTTTTTTATTCCGCACACATTCAAGGAAGGCATTATTCATATGTTCACTAAGGCAGTTCACAAAGTTAAAGTTAGCCACTGTTATTTAAGTAAGAGACAAGCAGGAACTGTTGTAGACTTCTAGACAGAAGAACGCCATCTTCTTAACATTCTGATCTTAGATGTGATTAGCTAAGTTGTCAAGTGACAGAATATAATACATACTTCATAAATATTGTGCAGGAATGTATAACGAACATAGAAATGAGTCGCATCTTGCTTAAATAATTTAATACTTGAGTGTATGTAAATTCAGATGCCTGTAAAAGTCTTGATTTTGCAATAGACAGGAATGACGGTTCAGTTAACCATGGTCCGAAATAGCACTGGATTCAAAAACTCATTTTATTAATTATCAAGTAAATGAATGCCCGTGCAAATGCAGTCTTGCGGGTATTCCCTTAACCCTCTGCTAAAATAATTCCTATTGAAGTAATTTTAAAGAGATCTGTCACCCTTTAGCCTGAACTGAGAAAAATTAAAACTGTTAACATTAGCTTTAAATATATCACCAGGTGGTGCACCTGATTGTAGCACTACTTTTTCCAATACAGTGTTACTTTTGTCACCTACTATTTGCCCACTGTTTGGTGTACATTAATGTTATTTCAGTTGTGAAAGCATAAGGAATGCATTGTGGAAGTTAATAAACTGGATAATTTTTAAGTGTTCTTGTCTACAGTTACATTACTGTTGCATAACTGCAGCAACTTCAATTTTTATGGAAAGTTTTACAACTAAGTTGGGTAGCTCAGCAAGCCACAGTTGCAGGCTTGCAACTTTATACATTATATAGTGGAGGAGGTATTTTTGAGCTGAAGAGGCAGTCTACAGCCAGGCCTTACTACTGCACATCCGGGGGGGGGGGTTTACAGCAACTGAACTTAACCCATATTTGGGCTTTCACCTTGCAGTTCAGGCTCATTAATTTTAGATATTGCCCCTTTGTGCAAAAAAGCTGCTATCCCACAGACTGTACATGATCATGACTTCCCTGCACCTTGTTGAATGCAAACTGGAGGAGGTTCTGTCTGATCAAGTCCAGTTTACTATTGTTGACCCTTGATTGCTGTTTGACATAAGAAGTGTCTGTTGTTGCTAAGTAAATGCCAGCTGGGATTTGTTTGTTTTCATAGATTTCCCTTCTCTTGCTGACATGACAGTCGAGTTAATGTATATAACTTGGGGGAGGAAGATAATGGCATGACCCTGCAATAAACAGCCTTAATTTTTAGGCTTGAACTTCCAACTATCTTTGCTGGCTGAGTTGTAAGTCGAGAAATTACAATGAAAGCCATGGTCACTGCATACCTGTATTATAGAGGCTATCACCCTTTCTTGTCCCACAACATAATTCCACACACGATGGCAATTTTTTTTCCCTTTGTTCTAAGTCACAGACTGGAATTTCTAATCACATTGGGACACGACTTTTCTTTCCAGCAAGCTTCACTGTCTGCCGTCTGATAGCACCATACCTTATCTGTTATGCTGTAAGCTTTGCACTGGAATAACCTAATGTGTTCTAGCATCATTATCTCCTGCTAAATGTTGTTGGATTTATAACTAGTTCAGGGCTTTATTTTTCTAACTGGCATCCTTAGCTGCTTTTACTTATGTTGTCATTTTATTTTAAAGTGCTGTGTACCACTTTGCTTTTAGTAGTCTGTTGCAAAGTCTTCCTAACACATTTTACATTTTCATCTGTAATTTGTATATATTGGTTAACATATTCTTTTTCTCTTTTATTCTATAACTAGGCTGTAACGGTTTACTGTACTCACCTGCTCAAATAAAAGTATCTCATATATCCACTAGGGAGCAGTATTTAACCCCTCCCTACCCTTGAAGTGAGCTTACTGACCTGTTAGTTTTTTTCTCCAACTACCTTGCCTCCTCTTCACCACCTGGGCCCTCCAACATGTTCTATGTATTTTGCAAAAGAGATTGAGATCCCCTGAGTGTGTGTTTGTGATCCTGTTTGACTTGACAGAATAGGGTCTGTTGAAGCTCTATATGCAAGGCAGAGATCGCCTCTCGGTAATCTGTATGATACTGAGAAGGACAAAGCTTTGAGACAGCACGCTTAGTTTTTATGATTTAGGCCTTGATTTTTTTTGTATTGACAATGCATCGTGGTCTCTCTACTTGTGACAAGTGTTTGGACAGGTACATATTGAAATGCGCATTATACTTGGTGGTTGGCTTAATTAGTGTCAAGCAAAGTGGAACAATTACATCCCTGGGTCTGGACCCAATACCGGTAGATATAAACTGTGCAATGGAAAAGGGCCTCTTACAACAGTGGATCTGTGGTGATCAATGGACAGCTCATTATCGTCATAGGTTCCTAGATCCCGAACTGTGGGATCAATTTTTAAGGGGGTGTTATCAGTGTGATGGTTACAAGGAGGAGTTATGCTTGCTGCAGGATACAGTTATTCACTTCTTGGCATTTAGTTTTTGTCCATGGTTTTGACACCAGGTGTTTGTTTGGGACAGGACCACTTGGAGGATCTTGTCGTCCTCTGGAGAATTTATGATGGCACCAAGTTTGCAGTCATCTGCAAATTGGTCAGGCATAAAACTGTAGCATTAGCTTTGACCTCTGAGAATTAAATGTTAAAGAGAGGTGGCCCAAGGACTGAATCCTGGGGTACCCACCAGTGACAGGTCTTTCGGAAGAGGAGTAGCCACCCACCTTAACTTCCTGGGTTGTGTTTGTTAGCCAGTTTGCTATCCAACAAGTTACATAGGGATTGACATTTAGCTTGGAAGAGCTCATCTCTGATACAGGAGTGTAGGATGATGTTGAATGCCTTTGAGTTCTGTTTTTGTGGTATGCACTGTTTTGCCTTCATTTATTGCTTCAGTAACTTTTTCAAAGAAGTCAACCAGATTAAGTAGCCAGGATCTGCCCTTGATGAATCTGAACAAGTTTCAGTCAAGAGTCTATAGGTTACCTATAGTCTTGTATAGTAATTCCCTATTGATCTGATGAGACTGGGCAGGCTTATGAGTCTGTAATTACTCAGACTCGTTAAAGCCCCACCTTTGGGCAAAGGAGTGATTGTTGCTGTCCTCCAATTTTGAGACTGAGTTTGAACAGTTTCTCTAGAGGATCAGACAAGTCTTGTTTCAGGTTGACTAGTAGGCAGCCAGGTATGTTTTATGGCCTCGTGTATGTAGTATTATTGGCCTTGGATAGCACCTTAGAACTTGCTTTTGGGAGAATTGAATGGGGTGTATATGTTTATGTATGTGATCTGAGAATGTTGGAGGGGGTGAAGTTTGAGCCAAGTTTATCTGTTAGTAGATTAACTATGTCGTCTTGGTCTGAGCATGTGATATCATTTATTGTTGGAGCTTTACAATGTTGGATATTGTTTCTGACGTTTTAACTTATTTAAAAAAGGTTATTTTGTTATCTTTCTCCTGGGTGAGAATTTTGACCTCATGTCTGACTTTGGTTGATCTGATCAGAGTTCAGAGTGCATTGTTTTGTTTAGCAAGAGCATTTTTGGCATCTTGACAGATATATAGTGGTTGTCTATATTTGGGTTCCACCACAGGTTTATTTTCAAATTTGGAGTAGTATTTATTTCTGAGAGGAATAGAGGCATCTATGCAGCAATTTATGTGTGCATAAAACTTGGCAGTAAAGGATGCTGTATAAGCAGTGGGGTCATCAAGATGGAAAAGGCTTTTGAATTTAGCCAGGTCATCTCTCTGTTTTAGTAGATTAGCTTTTGCATAATCTTTGAATACAAAGTATTGGAAGATACTTAAGGCTTCTATCGTATAGTGAATGTAACTGACAGACTTACGTGAATAGAGTGCAAGTTAACAATTAGTAGGAACCTGATATTGGTAAGGAACAAATCCAGGATTTTGTCACCCCTGGTTGCGTTGCAGACTATCTGGTCCATAGGGTTTATATTGATGAAGTCCAGAAATACTTGAGTGGAGAGCATACATTTTAGAATGTATAAGGCTCCCATTTTGTGGAGGGGTAGTTGAAGTATCCTAGGAGAATGGTGGTTTGTTTAATACAGTGGGACTCCATACTAGTTATGGTGCCGAGGGGGACATAAAGGGGTTCCTATAGTTAACTATGATATGATAAGGGTTTTGTTAATAGTAAGTTGGACATGGGGGTGTGCCATGTAATTATCTTGTCTAAGCAGCCTGGAGATGTAGTGAGTGTTTTGTTTGTTTATATATTTATTTTTAAATACGGAGACACCACCAACTTTAGTGCTTTCATCTAAAATGGTAGGCCTGAATGTGTAATAGGTATTGAAACTCTGCTCTGATGGAGTGCTTTTGATGGTCTTGAACCAAATCACTGAGATGATGCATACATATATCAATGTTTTTTAGGGTAAGGCCTGCACGTAGGGAGTAAAAATTTTCATTAAGGCTCTTAGCATTGAGCAGCAATACCTTAATATTACCCAGATTCTGTTTGTTTATGTTGGAAGCTTTAGAAGACTGAAATTGCCTAAAAAAAAGGCACAGTGGGGGTGGACAAGAATGTATGAAAGCCTTGGAGCATGAGGGAGAGGTATAGGCCATTCTTGACAAAGCAGTTGGGACAGTCTACCATATCGTCCCAGGGTGATATATATTGTACCACCTTTGAATGACACCAGAAGCTAATCCAGTAGTTGAAATTGATAATCTTCTGTTTGTATTGCAGCATCATTCTTGGTGGTGATAGAATGCTGCTTAAGGCTAGGTTCATACTAGCCTCAGACACGTATTCAGAGAGCCTGTTGTATCTCTCTTCATGTAGTCCAGGGAGATGTATCTCAAGTGATTTACACCGGTGTCTGATAGGCAACTAACTATGACCCTCAACGGTTTACCTTCGTATGTGTGAAGCGTACATTTGCGACGGCAGATGTGTGAAAGGATGATTTCAAAAGTCCATAATGACAAACCACATATTGCCAAAATCACAACTGAGTGAATGCCAGTGTGCATTTGCTCATGTGAATTTGGCTTAATGAGTGCAGATCACACTATAGTGGGGGTTGGATCATGTACCCCTTCCCTCACTGTAGTGTGATCTCTGAGTTAGTATATTAAATTAGCAGTGGGGGGTGGGGGGGTGCAGGGACGCTAGCTCCCCTGCATAATGATGTTTGGAGACATCAGGAAATGTCTTCTAAATGGTACGGGGCGTGCACTGTTGTGATGCAGTTCGAAAATGGTCGAATCTGTGTTTCCACTAAACCATTTTCGACATTGATTCAGACACATAACTTTATTCAACTTGTAAAGTCACACAAATGCGCGATCGCACAATACAGTTTCATACAAATGGAGGTAAACCCTTTTAACAGCCTGGTGAATGGTGTAGTGTGTCTCGCTATGGGGTAACCTGTGACTGAAATATTGGATTGTGTAGAGGCTTGTTTTATGGGTTTTGAACTGAGTTATTGTGACTCTTTGATGTATATTTCATGGTGGATGCTGACTGTGATGTGTGTTTGTGAGGTTCTGAGAGTATTTGTTTCTTAGGTTACATTTAGGAGGCTTTTGTGGCTTATGCAAGCTACATTTAAGAGCCTCTGCATATGTAGGTCTGTGTCTTTGTGCAGTGTTGTGTGCTTCGTTTAGTATTCAATTGTGTGGTACTGACAACTGCTGGTTATTTGTTGTGGGTTTGTGAGAGAGCTTTACCTCCAGTAACATTGTATAACTGCATCTTTCGCTCACTGTGTCTGCTGATTTTAAGGAGTAAGTGGTTGTTAGTTGTCCGTAAACATGAGGCAGTTGCAACGTTGTCTTAAAAATGTCCATTTCAACCAGGCTGTTTAGAGAGGGAGTTGGCAAATGTTAATCCATCATTCCAGGTGCTTACTAAGGTGGGCTTGGGCTAAAGCTTGGGAATTCTTGGACATTTAGCTCTATAACTAGCAAAGAACTGCGTTAACACACGCACACGCACACACATAACATAAGAAATAAACTAGGCTTTAATACTAATAGTTAGTACACTTAGATCGCACAATGCAGTGCAACTATTTACAGGAATTAATAATGGATCCTTAAAGACCTTCGCTAAATTTAGCTGGTACAGACTGTTAAACTGAATACAAACACAGATGAAATTAAAAATCTTCCCTTTTCTTGATTGCTGAATGTAATTGAACTATCACGAACCAGCATTAATTTAAAAGAGCATTGAGATGTACATTTCAGAAATTTAATTAATTTACTTTCTGGGCTATAATGTCCAGAAGGAATCGTATTAAGTGCATAATACATCCATTTTATTTCCTGGTTTCATACTAAAGTAACATTGAATTCAGACAGTATCCTAAAGAGTTCTGGTCTCCTTCAGGGACAAATAAGTACTATAAGAGGGTCATCTACAAATAATGAGAACTTATTCTCATATCTCCCTTTATGTACTCCCTGTTAGTGGCTGCAAATATAAGCAAAGAGCAATGGAGAGAAAAGAAAGCCCTGCCTCCTGAATACCAAGGAAGGAGTGGATGTACATGCTCCCTTTTTTTCTCCAGGACTTGTATTCTGTAGTACTGGTAGATTTTACTCAAAAGTTATAAAAGGTTGAAGGAAATTATAATTTGGCCAGCACAGACATTCCACTATACTGAATTAAAGAATTATTAGCACCACTTGCTGGATAAACAGAAGTGTTTTATTGTCATACACCCTCTGCCTGTGGACAAAGATACATTAGTTTCAGTGAATTATTCTTACTGGTAACACATAATTTTTTTTTAGTATGAAACATGTGGGGTGTACTGTGTCCATACCTAGCTTTATAATGACTGATATTTAACCCCCCCCCCCCAAGGTCTTAGTGGAGTCATGTCCTACAACACCAAATTCTTAATTGGAATGTAGATAAGAAGAGGAGTAGAGAATAATTCCTATAACTTTTCAAGACTTGAAGCTTTACCTTCTGGGGTGTATGTAATCAGTTTCTATGACTGCTGCTCAATTATGTAGGCAGCTGATTTGGCATTCTGTCCCTTTGTTAAATATCAGAGCTGCATCATCTTCAAAAAGATGTCTGCATACCTAGTTTGTAGGTAAACATCTGATGTTTTCCAAAAATTATCAAGGGCTGTCAAAATAGTCCGTAGATTGTATGCTTTCTGCCTCCGTCTATCCCTTTGACATCCTCCCGAGTCTAGCCCCATAACATCCTTCAGAAAATCTTAATTTAATTTCTCTAAGGAAAATCTGTATGGTGGTGTAAAATGTCTGGATCTTATCCTTTGCTGTTCAGATCGACATGCCCACTGAGATGGGTAAGCAAGCTTGGTGTTACTGCAGAAAATACATTTTCCTGTAATGTTAATTGCTGATTTTTCTTCTCCCAGGCTAGGATTGTACACTTCAACATTATTCCTCTTAATGCCACCTTAAGACTTTCAGAGTGACAGGTGACTTTCCCATTAATGAAGAGAAGTGAAGTTCCTCCTTGGCACCATATTTTTCAGCCCTGAACATATGAGTCCTTACAGTAGCACTCATTAAATCTCCATGCTGTCAAGAGGAATACTTGGTTTACTCTTAGCAAGTGAAACAGTATTGTATTAAACAAGCTGAGGGTTCTGAGTTCCCAAACCAGTGAGTAACATTCAAGGGATCTTAACTCTTCAGGTGTATTTGTTATGGGGATGAGAATTAAAATGTACATCTGTGCTGCAGATGAGTAGGCCCCATGAACATCTCTTTAATCCATTTGTTTTCAGAAATTGACAGTATTCATTTTTGCATTTGACTGCATGCTTGTTATCATAGATCACTCCTCAGGAGAAATTCTCCTCCGAACAAAGCCAGTCATAGTAGTGAGGATTCCCTGTGAGAGTTACTCTGGTAGAGATCCCTTCCAAATAGGGATTCTGCTCAGAACTACATACACATGGACTCATCCAACCTTATTCTGAGGACATTTTCCATCAACTTTCACATGTCAACTCCTCTGTAAACCATCTCTTGTGCAATACAACACAAGCACATGTTCTCCATCTTACTGCATCTTCTCTAGCCTCAGGTCACATGTTTAATCATCTGGTAAAGCAGTACATCATTTCACTACACATTTATTTATAACTAGGTGAGTAGGTTGGTCAATGAACCATCTTGAATCATGACAAAAAATACTGAACATAAATATACATTTTGTAAAACGTACTCATTTCAAATTCATTAAAACGGTTTGCTAATATTTAATTAGATCTCAGGTGGCTTGGCCTGGATTATTTACTAGTCTCATAGTTTCTGCAAAGCTTTTGCAGGTCTCTGTATGCCTCTGTAATATTTGCATTGATGTAGCTTAAGATTTTTCTGATGTATACTACATCCCACTATGGTCAACCTCTGATCAGTTGTTTAATAAAGAACTATAGTAAAAGTTTGGCAATTCCAATCGATGTGTTAAACATATTATCAGACATACATCTGTTAAAAAAAAATTTAACATGTTCACAGTTCACAGTTATAAACGTTATACATCATATATATTCTTTTATACAATTATCATCAAGCCAGTACTTCATAAATTGATTGGTTCATGCCTTCCCGTAAACCTCACTTCTCCAAAACATTATTTTGCATGTAGTGTTCCCACAGTTTCTACTTTTTCTATGTAATTTGCACCCACCCTTTTCTAAAGGTCCCACTTCCAGTTCTTTTTTCTCTATATTCACTACTTCAAATACAGTTGGTTTAGACTTTGATTTCTATTTTCTAGTAATTGCCTTTTTGACAGCCAGTGGAATTGAACTTAAGACTTTACCGTGTCTAGGCAATTCAGATCCTATTTCAAAGATGAAAAAAAAATAATTTCCTTAGTTGGACCCCTTTGCTCACCCAGTATTTCTACAAGAGTACTCTGCAGGGAATGTTTGAAGTCTGCCAGCTCATTACACTCCCAAAACATATATGACCCCAGTTACCACGGTCTTCCCCATCACCCCTCCATTGTTTGCCTGAGAGGAAAAAAACATAGCACATTTATTTTTAGGCCAAATATCATTGCTTTTCTGAAGTTAGGGCTCCAAGTGATGTTAAAAGATGTTTGTTGCAGACAAGATGAATAAGAAATGTATATGCTAGGATGGTTTTGTTTTTGTGTAACTGTTTTACATTTTCATTTATTATGTTTGTTCTGTAATGAATCAGGTTTGGGGAGAAGCTGTTTGGCCTGAATGTTTATCTAGCTGTGAAATAAATTAGAACACACTTGAGAATCAAATGAATTTATAGGGCACAATATGTAGAAGCAGTGTCTGTGGCAATTAATGGAAAGAGGTTTGAAAGAAGCAACTATTTGTGGTGCATACAGGTAGATTCAGGATGGACAATTTTTTATGTAATAGAAAAAGATGGTGATGATCTACAATTCACTAATTTAACTACAAATGTGTCTGAACAGGGAATAGGCTCCATCCAAGTAGTGCATAGGCTCCATCCAAGTAGTGCATAGGAAGAGAATCCTGTTTGTGATGCTGATAATATTAGTTGGACTTGCAGCATAGTAGGAGGTAGAGTCTCAAAGCATTTATAAGCCAGCTGCCCTTTATTGGGAAGAAAAGCCTGGAATTGCTGTGGATGAGACCAGGGTGTTCACAGGAGATGGGAACTAGTAGATGTAATGCAAATGTTTCTGCATTGAAGTTATTACTTGACATACTGCTGGGGGGGCAGTGTTGATAAAGTGAAAGAAAATTCCTTCTCAGCACAGCTGAAAAGTAGTCATGGTAAGGTGACATGAATAAACATTTGCTTGGAGTCTTGATCACCTCAGGTCAGCAGAGGATGGCAAACAAATAATTTGTATGTCTGTCTCTCTTAAATAAACTGGACTACAACAAGCCATGCCCTAGTACAGTAATACAAAACTGTATTCAGAATATAAGGTTAACATAGAGCCGGATGAGATGGGAAAAGAGAATAATTAAGGGAAGGTATGAAATGTAAAAAGTAAGAAAATTGTATAGCTACAATAATTCAGCAAGTTTTAGATGCCAAAAATCATAACCAGATGAAAACTGTACCAGATCAAGTAAATATTACAGGATAAGTTACAGCACCAAAACAGCAGTGCTTAGCCTTACCTTTGAAATAGGTTTTCCATTTGATGATGGGACCAAATTGTTTACATGCCTTGGTTATCTTTCTTGGGAATTCCAGAGGATTGGAGATCTTAAAAAAAAAAAGAGCTGATGGAACTTCAAGTGAGATCTCAAGCTACACTTTAGTGATTTAACTGATAACAGCTGACTTCAGGAGATGCAGATGTTCATAATTTGATTACTGTTGCAGTAGTCTAAGCTTTGTGTGACAGCATCCAGTGTTTTAGGGCACCTTCCACACACCCTAACTGTTGAACAGCTAGAGGAGAGCAATATAAATTCAGTTGTTCAGGTGACAAACCTTCAGTTCATTTTTGTCATTGAAGTGCACCTTCCCTGCATTCATTGAATGATTGTTTGACTAGCGTTTCACCAAGGCTGGGTAGATAACTCCTCTTCTGCAGGAAACCTTCCACTTTTTATCAAAATTACTGAGAAAAACTGTACTTTTCTTTTTTCTTTAGAAATTTGTATAGTTACTCTAGGAAGTGCTCTTCAGTGGTTGAAACTTAGAATTTTACCTAAGGATTATCATTTTAGTGAGATGTACCTGCTGAGAGGGAAAACTGTTTTGAATTCATTTTCTGTGTAAGTTACTGTTATTTTGTTGAACATTAAAGAGGCTTGGATGAACATGAGGTTTTGGGGGTTGTCACTCAAACATTTTACCTCAAAATTTTAAAATCCTAGTCTGATAGTTCACCAGCTATTCAAGGCTCTGCTACCCATATATTAGACACTTTTTTTTTTCGGCTATAGTATGGACCTGACTTCATGCTGTTTGGTTCTTCCCTCAACTGTTTGCAAGAAGAAAAATTTCCAGGAGACTTCATCAGTTAAACCAGTTCCCTCACTGGCTCAGCCAGTGATGAGCAATTTTGCTGTGGCCAAATTGGGTACCTTGGACTGCTCTTATTCTTTTGATCCTGCTGGCATTATTAGTTATGGAACCACTAAGGACTGTGTAGTAGGCACATCCTCTGTGGCTCTTGGGTTGTCCTCTTTGGGCAAGGGAATATCACTCATAACAATTTTGGAGGATGGAGCAGACTATGTTTTATTGCAAAGCTGTCCTAAGGAACCCGATTCCCAAGTAAGAGCCCCCTTTACTGTCTTTTTCTATGGAGTCTTCTAAGAAAAACAAATGGAAAATTAGGCATCTCCTCCTCCTTCACATAGATTGGCTGGGTTTTGTTAAGGGCTTATTTCAAACCTTTTATGCTTTAAATTCTGATTCCTCATTAAATTTGAAAATGAAAAAAATTCCCTCTTTTTAATACTGATTCATAGTCTGAAAGACAGAAATTAGACGAACTATATGTATCCAGTAACTGCATACAGAAATGGGAATGTGATTTTGAAGAAATATTTTCCTTAAGTTCTCCCTCTGAAGATTTATATTTTTCCGAATCTATAGCCAGAATGTTTTCTGAATCTAAAGCCATAATGAAAGAATTGATTCTGTGGGAACAGAATGAAATTCCAGTATTCCAGCAAAACTGTTATGACTTACACCTGGATTTTCCCACCCTGGAGCTTGTTCCTCTTGTAATATCAGCTAGAGGACAGTGTGCCTGACAGGTAACCTCCTATTCCCAAAATGACTGATACAATTCTGGGTCTGGTAAACCTTATATAATTTCTGTTTTCAAATCCCAAATCGGTCCACGCAGTTAGATTTTGCCAGATATCTTATGAGTGCTAACCATATTCCTTCCTCTTCTGATAAAAAAATAAGTAGATTACAAAGGAGTAATCCAGATAAATTAATTTTAGCTAGAAGATCTAAGAGACTGTCACTGCAAGTCCTCCCTGTGGGATAAATAAAGATGCCTTGTTGAAGTTTCAAGTAATTTATTCAGTTAAGAAGGTAGGTGAACCAGTGTTCTTTTTCTAATACATTACAGTCAACAGGGCAGTTAATTAAACACAGTTGCAGACACTGGTGGGAGGGCACAGGGGAGCTGATTGGAGGAAAATCTGGGAATTGAAAAAAACAAGGAGCCCATCACATAGAGGTTAGTCCATTATTTGAATATCCCTGAAAGACCAGTGTGGGTTTACCAGCTGAGCAGCATGTCGGACCTCATTCTTAGCTAAAATATTTTTATTTTTATCACACAAAACAATGACAACACACCATGAGCTACCATTATAAAACTATATTTAAGAAAACACTTTTGCCTGACCTTCATGAGGTCCATCTAGTAGCATGGCTTATAGAGTGGTTTACAGTTTGGTCACTGAAATACCTGCTTTTATGAGGCTATCACCAGACTTTATTAGCCTTTTTAGTATCACATGTAATATGAGAGGCTGTGTATGCCTGTGTGGGGCTTGTATTCCCTGAAGCAAATTATGAAAACTTATTACAGAACTTTTTCTCCAGTCTGACTTGTCCTTATCAATGCATGTATCACAAGTAATATGAGAGACTGTGCCCACTTTTATGGGGCTCATATTTCCTGAAATACATTATGAAAGACTAATTTTCTCTTGTTTGGCAAAAAGGATTATAGTGCCTGATTATAAGAGGCTCATATACATGATTTATGTGCCAGCTAAAGTTATTTTATCTGGACTAATCCTTTGTACTGTGTTTCTCATGGGTGGGATACCAGATCAGACTCGCGCTTTCTGAATTCCCTTTGCCTTCTGATAAAGATGGGAAAGCTTTTGATAGGTTTTAGAAGAAAGTATATTCTACTTCAGCCCTGAAAATGTGAGAAAGTGGACTGCTAACTTCCCTTCCTCAAAGGTTAAGGCATCTCTGAATTATTTAATACTCTGCATTTCTCAGATAACCAAAGGTTCTTTTAAGTGGTCTTATGCCTGTGCTGATGCTGTCCCTAGTGCAGCTGCTACTGGATCAGTAATGAGAAGGTCAGCTTGGTTACATTCACAGAACTTACCAGAAGATATCAAAGCTGAGATATTGAATGCTCCCCTAGATAGAGATGTGCTGTTTGGGCCTTTTTCCTACTGAGGTCCTTATGAAATTTGATGAAAAAGAGAAGCTAATTCAGGGAGGAGACACATATCTTCCAACACTCCTTGCCAAAATTTAATAGGAGCTTTCCCTCTAATTCAGGATTCTTTCCTAGGAAACGGAATAGACAGTCTGAGAAAGGGTGTGGCAAACAGAATAAATAAAAAAAAAAAAAGAACAGCGGCATGAAAGCTGAAAAAAGAAGTGGGGGGGGGGGCTAAAAAAGGCAAATTGACAATATGCTTCTTTGTGTTTTACCTTCTCCACCTTGGCACCCCATTAACTCTATTCCAAGGTCTTGGTCTTCATTTTCCTCAGTTACAACAGATAACTTTACATAACTGAGTTCAGAGAATGTCAGAAAGGCTACAACTGGCAGTGGGAATCCCTTCCTTGTTTTTACAGGATTCCTCCTCATTTTTCAAATCATACATCTCCGTTTCTTCTAGTTCTGGAACTAATGTTGTCTCTGTGTCATAGAACCAATTTCACCCAGAACAAACATGAGAGAGGATTTTATTCAAGAGTCTTTCTGGTGACACAGAAAGAAGGCATTTTGTATCCAGTTGTAGACCTTTATTTTATAAACTTTCACATCAGAGTCCAAAATTCAAGGTGCTGTGCCTTACAGTCCCTGTTACCTCTCATCTCACCTCTCCATTTTTGGTAACTCTAGATTTAAAAGGTGCTTATCATATCCAATTCTCAAAGACTTTAGACTTTTTAAAGATTGTGTATCTGTAACATTTTCAGTTCTCTGTGTTATCATTTGGGCTATGTACAGATCCAATGGTGTTTGCCAAGTGTCTTGCACCAGTAATGGCTTATTGCATGTTGCAAGGCATTCACATTTTCCATATTTAGATGACTGTCTTATATTTGCAGACTCGTTTCCAAATTGTCAAGAATCTCTTGCTTGGGTAAAGGACAACAGCCAGGAGTTCCAGGTGAACATGGAGATTTCCCATTCCTTCTCATAGGATAGTACTACTGGAATGCCTTCTTGATACATCTGTCATGATGACTTGCCTTCCTCAGGACAGAGTAGACTTTTACAAGGAGCAGTTTCTGATTTTTCTCCAGCTAGTCTTCCACAACAGCCAGTGAATATCCTTGGATTATGAATTTCATGGCCTCTACAGTTCTCACGATTCCCCTGGCCAGACTTCATTTGGGGAAAATTCAGTGGTTCTCCAAGTCTGTTTGGACTCAAACACCAGCACCCCCTATCTTTTCAGATTCTTGTGTTGAGGTTTGTCTAAAGGAATTCATTTGGTGGCTGGACCATTTCTCTCTCCACCTCCTACTGAATCTGTAACCACTGATGTGTCCAGTCTTTGCTTGGGAAGCTGTTTCCATAGAGGTGAAAGTTTGGGGTTTGTGGAACAAACAGGACAGACTGAAACACCCATATCAAGGAAATGATGGCAGTGATAAATGCTGTCAAATCTCTAAATTATCTTTTGGAATCCAAGCCCACTGCTGTTAATCAGAAATGATGTTCTTCATCTCACATTGCTGCAGTCCAATATCAGTATAAAAGGCTGGCGTCGGTCAAGGCGCATTTGACTGACATCAGGTGATTTCGATTTGAAGTTTCAGACAATATTTTAGTTTTCTTGTGCTAGATTTAATAAACATCTATAAAGAGAAGGTTGGATTGTGCAAGGTTAGTCTTGGACAAAGCAGTTTTTCTTTGTGTTCCCAGGGTGAGACTTTATTATTGCAAGATGTGGCCTCTCAGGAGGCAAGTCAGGCTGAGGGTTCCCAGGGTGGCTAGGCCCTCTCCTTCTGTTTCAAAGGCTTCTCCCAGGGGCAGGCCAGGTTTGGCTTCGAAGCATATGCTTAAAATGGCAGAAGATTTGATTACTTTCCTGATAAGAGACCTAGGATGGAGCCTGAGCTGGGTTATTCTGATTCTGATGTGGATGATTCTACTCCTTCTGCTTCTCCTCCAGAAACTCTTCATTCCATGAGGGAGCATTTTAAATGGGAAGGTCAGGACTTCTCTGATTCCAGGAAAGGAATTTTTGTTTTACCCCAGCATAGGCCTTTGGCTATACCTCCTGTTTTGGATGTAGTGGAAGATGTTTTTCAGAGGCTTCTCTTAATCCTGATTCTTTGCCTCCTGCTCCTGCAGACAAAGAGGCTAGGGCCTTGGATAGATGGGGAAAGAAAGTTTATACTACTTCCACACATGTTGAAATACCAAAACTATCTCCTTTCACAATTGAAGTCTAAGGTTGATGCTCTGGCAGTAGGTATTGATTGTAAAGAGTTGCAGGATTTAGTTCATGTTTCTGAACAGGTGGGTAAGCATTCTTTGCAATGTGGTTTTGATGTGGCTGCCACTGGCACCTGGGCTAGGGATCAAAATTTGTCTGAACATGTTAAAACAAGGATTTTAGATGCTCCTTTACAATCTGACGTGTTGTTTGGTCCTCCTGTTGAGGCAGTTTTAAAGAAAATGGAAGACAAGGCTACGTCTATGCAGACTGTTAAAGATTTTCCTTCTGCCTGGCAGCACCCTTGGGAGGAAGGTTGGCACTTTTCAAAGAAATGTTCCTAGTACCAATCAACACTTATCTGGACATTCCCAAGTTCAAAATGTTGATGTTACAGCAGCTACCTCTGCTGGGCAAAGATCATTGGATGGTAACTTTGGATCTCAAGGAGGCTTACCTTCATGTTCCTATCAGACTAAGTTGCAGGAAGTATCTATGCTGAGCTGGGACTTCTCACTATCAGTTCTCTGCATTGCCAGTGATAGCTTTCTTCAGGCTAAAAGGAATACAGATCTATCCTTATTTGGACGACTGCCTGATTCTGGCTCAAGGAAGGGAAGAGCTTCTTCATCATTTGGAATAAATAAAGTCCAGTCTAGTACCCTCTCAAGACATGTGCTTTCTGGGTGTGAGACTGAATACAGCATCCCAGATGGCCTTGGACAAACAAGAGTCTATCCCTTTACTTCCATCAGCTATCTCATCAGTCCGGGCTGACTGCAAGGACAGTCCTTAATGCCAAACTGCATATGAGGAAGCTGCAATGGTATGATCTAGACACTGTCATTCAAATAATACCTTGCATTCAAAAGGAATTTTAATGTCACCTAAACAAGGGATTTTAACGACAGATGCCTCAGACAAAGCTTGGGGAGCTCATCTAAATGGAAAGTGGATACAAGACAAGTGGCCTGCCAGACTACAACATCTACATATCAACCTGAAGGAGATGTTAGCAGTCCAGTTTGCATTAATAGCTTTCAAGGATTTACTTCTTCCAGGGCAGGTGTTGATTCTAACAGACAACACAACTGTCATGTGGTACATCAACAAGCAATCCTCTATGCAGGCAAGCAATGATTTTGTGGGAGACTGCTCTCAGTTTACAGCTCAATCTTCAGGCAAGGTTTCTGCCAGGAGCACAGAACTCCTTAGCAGATGTGTTGAGCATGGATCCCCGTGGAAATTGGATCCTCATGTATTTCAGAAATTGACAGTGTCATGGGGAACTCCAGACATAGATCTGTTCGCTTCTCCACTAAACCATCAGCTGCCAAAGTTTTGCACAAAAGGTTTCATCCCACAGCTTGGAAAGTGGATGCTCTTTCTTTCAATTGGAGCAATCTTCATGTGTATGCCTTTCCTCCTCTGCCTCTCCTCCCAAAGGTACTTCTAAAGGTCAGACAGGACAAGCCAAGGATGATTTTAATAGCTCCAGATTGGCCTCGACAGCACTGGTACCCATTACAGAGAAGTCTGAAGCCTCCATGGCCTTTGCCTTCGATTCCACACCTGTTGTCACAGGAGGACAGCCATTTGCTGAATGTCAAACTTCACTCTCTTCACCTAACAGCCTGGCATATTCTGTTTTGAACCATAGAGGGTCTCAACTTCCACAACAAGTTTTGAATGTGATTTTGGAAGCTAGAAGGCCTAGTACAAGGAAAGTGTAGATAAATGGAAGAGATTTTTATTTTGGAGTGCAGCAAAGATTTTGATGTTTCTGAGCCTAATTTGAGTGTGGCTCTTCAATATCTTACTGAGTTACTGGACAAAGGTTTGTCTTTCTCTTCTATTAAGGTTCATGCTGCAGCAATTTCGCTCACTATGATTGTGTCCCACCATTGTTTTCTCATCCTTTGTTCAAGCAATTTCTTAGAGGGGCAAAGAATATAAGACCCCCAAGAGCTCCTACTCCTGCTTGGGATCTCAATTTTGTGTTGGAGAAACTCACTCTACAACCTTTTGAGCCTGCAGCTACTGCTGAGTTGACATATTTATCATGGAAGACTGCTTTTTGTTGGCCATTACCTCTGCAAGAAGGGTTTCTGAATTGCAGGCCCTTATGGCGGTTGAGCCTTTCTTGATTTTCCATAAGGTGGTTTCTAGTGTGGCTTTAAACCAAACTATTCATTTGCCTACTTTTTATGCAAATCCCCAAAATAAAGGGGAAAAGATTTTGCACACTTTAGATGTACACAGGCAGTTGCGTTATTATTTGGACAGAACTAAAGGGTTCAGGCAGTCTCAGCAGTTGTTTGTTTCTTTTGCTTTGAGTTCTCAGGGCAAGCCTGTGTCAAAACAAACTATTTCTAAGTGGATTGGGTTTTGCATTGCTTTCTGTTATTCCCATCATGGCAAGGAGGTTCCAGCTGGGATTAGGCCTCATTCCACTAGGGCTACTGCCACTTCAACAGCTTTTTTGAGGGGAGTGGCAACCAAGGATATTTTGGAGGCAGCTACTTGAAGTTCAGTGCATACTTTCTCTAGGCATTATCACCTGCCACTTTACTCTAAATCCAGGGCTGGTTTTGCCACTGCTGTTTTGCAGGGCATTTTGGCAGCTCCTGCTTCCCTGTAGTTAGCCATCCTCCTCTGCTTTGGGATTCTACCCAAGTGTAAGGACTGCAGCAATGTGAGATGAAGAACATAGTACAGTTTTGTACCTACCATAAATGTAGATGTTCGAAGATCCACATTGCTGCAGTTCCTTCCCCTCTGCAGTTAGAGGTGGTTGTTTGGTGGGTTGTACATATTGTGTATATTGTATGTATTGTACATATAGTTAGTGCAAGGGTGGTTGGTTGGTTGTTTGCTGTCTTTTGGTTTTGACCTTTATTTCTAGGGTCTTCTGACATCTGGGGCAAGAAAAGACTGAGGATACATTTGTACCTGATGTCAGTCAAATGCGCCTTGACCGACGTCAGCCTTATACTTTGATATTGGACTACCCAAGTGTAAGGACTGCAGCAATGTGGATCTTCGAACATCTACATTTATGGTAGGTACAAAACTGTACTTTTCTGTATGTCTTTCCTCTGATAGCCAGGACCATTCTAAAAACTCTGAAGGATTCCCCAAAGGTAGTATTGGGAGACCCCTTTTGGCCTAGGCAGCAGTGGTTCTCCCTTGTTTTGAAAACGGCAAAGAATAATTGCCACAACCTTCCTCACAGAATGGACTTACTCCCACAAGACATGTTTTATATATCCTTACCTTCAGCTGACTTATAGATGATGAGAGTTGTAATACCTTTTAGGCATCTGTTTTCTAAGGGCATGCAGCAGATATTAAAGGAGGCTAAGAAACCTGCTACTAGAAAATTCTATACTTATAAGTGGATAAGATTTAATAGTTGGTGCCAAAGTAAGAACCAGGATCCTTTTAAGGCCTAGATTTCTCTGGCTGTACAATATTTGTGAGTTATCTATTACTTGCCTGCCCATAAATCTCCCCTTTCCACCCAGCCACAAGTCCGTTTTTGAAAGGGGTTTTGAATATCTGTCCACAGGTGGCTTTTTCATGAGATCTCAATTCTGTTGTAGAGGAATTTGCATTCTGTTTGAACCTGCTCACCCAGCTGAATTGAAGTTCTTAACTTGGAAATCAGCTTTACTTATTGCTCTGACTTTTGCTAGAATAGTATCTAAGTAACAAGTTCTAATAGTGAGTTAACCTTATCTCATTTTTCATAGGGATAGGGAATGCTTGAGAACAAATCCTTCATTTATGCCTAAAGTGGTTTCAGATTTTGAGTCAAACTCTTAATCCCCATGTCTGCTTTCCAAGTCCAAAAATAAGAGATAAAGGATTTTTCTTACTCTGGATGTCCACAGGCAACTCTGATGCTATAGTGACAAGACAGAAATGTTCAGGAGTTCGGATCAAGTGTTTTCCTTATGAAGGTAGGAAATGTCGATGGGTTCTGACAGTATCCTTGGATGCATCTTAAATAGCATGTTTAGCCATACACCTAACAACACTGTTCAGTCTCATCCTCCATACAAGTTTTGTACCAAGCAAATGGATAATGTCTACAGTCATTCCCTTGCATAAGGGAGGACCTTCCACAGGCCAAGGTAATTACAGACCCAGAATTCTGACCAACCTCATATGCAAAGCCATGGAAAGACTTACCATGAAACAAATCAGTTAGGACATAGGGAACCTCCAAACACTAGACCTGTCACAGTTTGGGTTCGTCAAGGGCAGGTCATGCTTACTCAACCTGGTGGATTTTTTGAAAAGGTCAGCAGAGCAATGGGTGAAGGCAAAATGGTATACACCACATACCTTGACCTGGCAATTCCCCACTCAGGCATACCAGAAAAGCTAAATAAACTGGGAATAAACCCCTCCGTCGCCCACTAGGTTGCTATCTGGCTCACAGGATGCAGGAAATCAAAATAGGGGAAGAGGTAATACCTCCACAAAAAGACCAGTCACCTTTTGAGTTCCCCCGGGGTTCTATACTAAGACCTCTCCTGTTTGCCATCTACTTTTCTGAAGTAAAAACCAATACCAAAGGGATCTGACTGACTAAGTTTGCAGACAACTGCAAGCTAGGAGCAGTCATTGAATGACCAAATGACTTGCCCTTCCTGCAAGAAAGTTTGCCCCAAATAAATAACTAGTGCCAAAATCGTGGACTGAAACTTAATGCCAAAATATGCATTATTGTATCCTTAGGGAAGTAATCTACCCCAGGAAGCTGCCACTTTGACAGTACACCCCTAATAGCTGACAAGGTTGTTGAGGCTTTGGGAACTTATGTGGATAGTGACCTAACATTTGGCCAACATGTGCCCATTGTTTATATGCTGTGAAATGTAGAAGGACGTTCTTACAACAAAAGGATTGTGGCTAGATCTAGGGATGTCATTGTCCACCTTTAATCAGCTCTTATCAAGCCAGTCATTGAATATAATGCCATCTTTGGCAAGTATCTGTCCAGATACATGCAGCAACTAGGACGTCCACAGAGATACCTTACTTAAGATACAAGGCCTAAACAACATGTCCTACTTGGACTGACTCAAAGCCCTTCCTCTATCCACTGTTTTCTACAGACTACCAAGACATGACCTGAAGGCATCCTCTGACCTAATACTGATGGATTTCATGCACATCAGCAAGTCAAATGGCATCCGAAATACTCGTTTGGGGGCTCAACATCTTTTGGTTTGGAGGGACATGTTTGTCTCTCAGAGGATGCCACTGCTTTGGAACAGACTCCCTGTCCAAGTAAAGCAAGGTTCATTCCTGTCTATATTCAGATGTAACTTGTGTGCATGAATGGCTTATCGAAAATTGCCCATGGGCTGTCTTGTTTACTTCTGATGAACAGAAGCAGTTTCTAAATGCTTTATCCCATGCATTGGTCCCCTCATATTGTCTATGGTATGATCCCAGTTATTCTCACTAGAGGTGATATATAATTATCAGTCATGGGATGGGCTAATCTATACCAAATGGAATAGGTTAATTCACACAATAGATGAGAAATTGTCTAGGCTTAAAGTAGCCCACAAAAGTAGCTAGCTTAGTACTTCCCAGACTATAAATCTATAAGGGCATAATACAGAAGCTAATTTTCTTCATCTAACTGCAAAGTAATGAGAAAATAAAAACAAACAAATGGAGGGTTGCATGCCTCTGTCAGAATTAAAATAGTTATTGGTTATTCCAATCTGATAAATCTCACTAATTTCTGCCAAGCTTTGCTAACCTGTACACATTGTCTTTAGTGGTAGTCCTATTGCTTCTAAATACAATTACCTGGAAAAGTGTGTTGGGGGGGTGTAGAGTGATTTTGTTCTCATCCCACTAATTAGGAGTAGATAGCATTATGCATGCTCTGCAAGAGATTGCCTTTAAAGTTCTTGCAGGAGAAGGATACCTTAGGCAGAGCTGCTGCTTGATTAGTTCATAGGTTCATAGGTTTATACTAGGCTATCTGCCCTAAGGCATTTATAAGCCTAGCCCAAATTTTTGTGGCTTACGCCACCCCTTATATGAAAAAATACTGTGCCCATTAGTTTGTTGTGCCTCTGTCCAGCAGTGACACAGATATGATTCCCGGGGTAAACCTACGATCTCCCATCCACAGTTCTAGATTTCTCTTGAACAGAGTCAGTGAGGTGCTCTGCCTCACATGGACCGGGATTTTATTCCACAGCATAGGGAGTCTCTGAGTGATAAATCTATCCCTCCAGCACATCCTATTTATATCCGTGCTAAGGTTTAAGTCGCTTGCTCTAGTGGTTTTGGTGGATTTGGATTTTATGAGGTGGAGCATGTCCATTAATTCCGGGTTGGACATGGCCTTGTATGTCAGGCACATGTCACCTCTGAGCAGACGGTATGCGACTGAATAGAGCTGGAGTTTCTTCAATCTGGCAGCATATGACAGATTTTGGAGTCCCTTTATCCTTTTGGTGAGGAACTTTTGGGGTCTCTCCAATTGCTGCAGATGTCGGGTGAGATACATCCCGAATGGGGCATTGTACTCGATCATTGGTCTGATAAGTGAAGAGTACAGGGGAACAATGACCTCACTAGATCTGGATGTGAATCCCTTCATGATCAGGTGGGCAATGTAGAAGGTCTTTCTAACCACTTTAGCAATGTGAGTGTCAAAAGAAAGGCCACTGTCAACCTGGGTCCCCAGGTCCCTGATAACCTCTTCTGTGCTTAGTGGATTGCCACCTATATGGTAGCTTGGGGTTACCTTGTTTTTCCCGAAGGGTATGACTATACATTTTTGGCGTTTAACTTCAGGCCATGGCTCTGGCACCAGCTATCTGTTTCCGTGAGTCCCTTCTGAAGGATATCCGTGTCCGATGCACTTTCCACTATGGCGCCCAGTTTGCAGTCGCCTGCAAACTTTGTCAGCCAAAGTCCTCCCATGTTGGCCTGTACTTCTGAGAAGTAGATGCCAAACAATAGGGGCCAAGGACCGAGCCCTGTGGGACACCACTTGTGACCAGCTTGGAGTCTGACACAGCGCCAGCAACTCTAACCCTGTGGGTTCTGTCCTTAAGCCAGTTTGCAACCCATCTTGTGACATATGGGTTTACATTTAAGCTGGTAAGTTTTTCTACAATACCCGAGTGGGGTATTGTGTCAAAAGCCTTTGCAAGGTCAAGGTAGGCTGTATGGACTGCCTTTCCTCATCAATGGCCTTGGTGACTGTTTCAAGAAGTCGACCAAGTTCAAAAGGCATGATCTTCCCTTGACAAAGCCAAACTGGGTCGGGTCCAATGTCTGCAAGTCCCCTATATCTTTGTTTATGAGCTCCATTATGATCCTCTCCATAGCTTTGCAGACTAGACTTGTTAAGCTTATGGGGCTGTAATTACCAGGGTCCGTGAGGCGCCGCCTTTGTGGAGTGGGACCACAGTTGCCGCACGCCACTCCTTGGGCACGTATCCTGTGGTAAGGCTGAGATTAAACAGCTGCCTTATGTGCGGGTTTAATTCCTCATTGAGCTCGTGTAGCACACAGCCGGGACACCATCCGGTCCCATTGATGCTGTGTTTTTAGCTTTAGAGAGCAGCTTTCACCTGCGCATTTGAGATGTCCGGGAGGCTACACTCGGCTGGGATAGTTATCTCTCCTTTAGGGGAGAGGGGTGAAGTTTGCACTGTACCTGTCGGCCAGTATGTTGGCTATGGCTGTGGGTCCAGTGTATTTTGTATCATTTTGGACTTATTCTGAGCATATCTGGGAGTTTCCACCCAGGTTCCTAACATAGCTGAAAAAGGCCTTATGATTGTCCTTTGAATCCATGGCAATTTTTCTCTCAAAATTGGCCTCAGTTGATTTTATGAGTGCTCGTATTTTTTTACTAATAATGATCAGGGGTGACTTCCCTTTTATGGATTTTGTTCTATCATGTAATAGCTTTCTCCTCTTATTGTAAAGTTTGTTAATGGCTGGGGTCCACCAGACTGGACGCTTTGCCCTTTGTGGAAAGAGTCTTGGTTTTATTTGGGATTGCCTGATCCATGCAGTCCTGGAGGTGTTCATAGAAGGCATTTGTAAGGGCTTCCGCAGCTTGGGTTGTGGTTTCCTCTGGCTCAGGGGCCTTGAAGGATACCACACCAGGTGTCAGTAGTGTGAAGTTTGCTTTAGAGAAGTTCTTCACTATGATCTTTTTGTTTGGGGTGGGGCGGGATGTGGATTTCCAGTGAGATTAGTTTATGATCAGATCTCACCAATGAGGGATATACTTCCGTGTGGAGCATTTTGTCCCCATGTTTGTGACAATGAGATCTAGTATATTTTCTCCTCTCGTGGGAACAGTGACTAGCTGTTCCATGGCATTTGAATTTATGAACTCCAGGAACCGTTGGGCTAGAAAGTTAGGGCTTGAGTAATGTTCCCAGTCTATATTCGGGTAGTTGAAGTCACCCAATATGATGGTGTTTGGAGATACATTTATACCCTCCAGTGTCTTCAGGAAGGCTGTGTGGGGTTCCTGAGTTTGAGAGGGTGGCCTGTAGCATGCTACAATTTGTAGAGCAGTTTTGCCTATGGTTAGTTGCACCTGGATGGTTTCCGAAGCTTGCGTTGCCACCAACCTGGAGGTGTGGGTATCCTTTATGAATATGGATACACCCCTCCTTTTGTGGTGTGGTCCGGGTTTTGGGGCCGGAACGCATGATATGAGGTAAAACCTAATAGTGCCGGGTGCTCTCAGGAGCCTTGAACCAGGTTTCAGTTACAGCACAGACATCGATGTTCTCCATACTGAGAAGGGCCTCGAGTGCGTGCATTTTGAGATTTAGACTTCTGGCATTGAGCAGCATTACCCTCAGTTTCTTCCCATTTTTGTTTTCTAGGGTGGTAGGTTTAGAATTTGAGCCTTGCCTAAAAAGGCACTATGGGGTGGCAAGAGCCTTAGCCAATATCTGGAATCCCAGGGTGACAGGTGCAAACCGTCCCTTGCAAGCAGCGTGGCTTGTCAAGCATGTCATCCCAGGCAGACAGACACTGGATCCCCTTTGAATGACACCAGACATTAAGCCAATTGTTAAAGCTGATCATCTTGTCTCTATATTGTGGCATCATTCTTGGTGAAGGAAGGATACTGCTCAGGGTT
>NC_056746.1:452097065-452104565 GCF_019279795.1 Protopterus annectens | reverse complement strand
TGCTTACACGTATCAAGGATACCAGGACTTGTCAGAGATTTGGGATGCATGGATAGGCTTAACAGGTGTTTACTAGGCTAATGACCACAAAGGTATTTTTAAGCCTAGCCTGCATCCCAAATCTCTGACAAGTTCTGATACCCTTGATAAGTGTAAGCATGGGCCTGGGAGATGAACCATTTACAGGTTACCTGTGTCCATTAGAGACATAGGTGCCAAACCAGGGATGAATTTCCAGTTTCTCATCTAGTTGTCCAAGTTGCACTTGAATTGCGTTAGGGAGGAACTCTGCTTCACATGGATGGGGAGCCTGTTCTACAGCTGGGGTAGTCTCTGGGATACATACCTATCTCTCCAGCAGGTCCTATTCGTATCACAGGCAAGGTTTGAGTCTTTAGAATGGGTAAATATGGTACTGTTTGTTTTGTGGATATGCAGTAGGTCCATCAGAGTGGGGTTTGACAGTGCCCTGTATGCCAGGCATAGATCTCCTCTCAAAAGCCTGTAGGAGACAGAATACAGGATAGGGCCTTGAGGTCGTTTGCATAGGACATTTTACTTGCGCCCTGTATTCTTTTGGTGAGGAACCTCTGTGGGCGTTTCAATTGTTGGATATGCTTGGTTAGGCCCTAGTGGTCGTTAGCCTATTAAACCCTTATGAACCTATACAACTAAAAACACATTTTGACATAAATATTTTATTCCCGATGATTGCATTTTGTGATTGCTTTAATTGTTTTTATATAATTTTAACTTCTTCCACTATCCGTTTCTTTTGAAACTGGAAAATGTATTTTGAAGGCAAGCAAACAAGCCTTTCCTTTTTATGACAGATAGCTATAAAGCTGGATTTCTTCTTAGTCTTGTACACTGAGTGAAATGCTGTTAAAATAGGCAGATTTCCCCATTGGAGCTTCTTGCAGATGGAGTCAGTGTTCATCCCCTACTTCACATTAGCAGAACTTACTTTGAGAGTTAACTACCAAGCATCTCAGTGTGATTGTAAACTTTTCTTTAATGCCCAAGCAGAATACTGATTGACACCTTCCTCATTTGCAAGAGCTTTCCTGTAGACTGCCATGTCTGACACCATAATAATATAACTTGTTATAAAAAAAAATTTCTGGCTGCCAGTTGTCCCATTTTACTGACATTTGCCAAAATAATTTTATGACTTTTCATTCCTTAGGTAATATGAGCTCTACAGCCTTTTATTGTCTGTTGTACTCCCCAGCAAGATGCTTGAACAAGGTTCCCCTGAGATTAAAAAGTCGAACAGCAGCTGAGCAACGATGGCTGATACGTCAGTCTCATGATCCTTTTGTAAAATCAGCGAAGGAGCAGAATTATCGCTGCCGGAGTGCATTCAAACTTTTGGAAATTGATGACAAGCACAAGATTCTGCGACCTGGCATTCGTGTTGTGGACTGTGGCGCTGCCCCTGGTGCATGGAGTCAGGTTGCTGTGCACAGAGTCAATGCTGCTGCTTCAGGTAAGTAATCCACATTCACATTTGTTTCCCTTACACAAATGATCAGAGAGCCTGATGTTTTACAGACTCATTTGTTAAATTATTCTCCTCCCAATTGTGCCATCAGCTGCCTGGCTACATAATTTCCTTGAGTGTCTTTAGCACTATTCCATGAGGCTGGAACTACACCAGTGTTGGGTTGGGCAGGGGAAGTAGAAAGTGCAGTCTACAGCATCACATATGCTGACCCTGCATGTCAGGAAGATTTTTTGGAATGTCCTAACTGGACGGAACTAGTGACATCATGCACATCACCACATGCACTATCAGCTTGCTGTACCTTCTTCATATGATAAAGCATATCCCTGTCACCGAGTATGTATCCTTATCACGGACAGAAACCCCTCTCTCCCAGAGTGAGCAAGCGAGCAAAGCCACTCTTTACCACCCTTTTCATTAAATTATTTTGATTTATAACTGTCAAGAGTTTTCTGGAGGGGGACAGTAGGCATTGTAGAAGAGGTTAGTAGACATTGTTTTGCAGAAGTCAGCTGCTGGGGATTAATATGCATGCATTTGAAAATAAGTTACATGAGTTTGCAGAGCTATAATGTTTCACTGTAGGTAATTAAAACTGGTCAGTATAATGGCTTGAAGATGATTAGTATTATTTGTCTTGATCTTGGGATAGCTGGCATGAGTCTATTAAGTTCTGGGCATTATGCTTGAAGGCATTTGGCTAGCATGTGTTATTTTGCTTTAATTCTCTTAAGCTTAACTGTTGTAAGTCCAACAAAGTGAGGTGCGGCTCCAAAGGATCATACTCTGGCTCCACTACCTGAACTCTTTTGGCCCATTCATTCCACTGGGGGAGGAGCTGGCCATTCTCTGCCTAGGTGAGATCCACATGGCTTGTTCTTACCTGCCTGAGAAGCCATATTTAACCCATCCTTTCCCCATCCAGTGAGAGGTAGGTGGTAGGGTACAGGTCAGCTTACTGATCGTTTGGGACAGCCTACCTTAGGCTGCCTGCGGGATAGCAGTAGCTGCACATTCAGGGAAGGAGGTATGCTTGCTCCCATATGCAAACCTCCCATTCCCACTTGTTAGAAAAGTCCCTACCTGTAGTGAAGGCACTACAGCTGGATGATGCATCCAGCAGGTATTACCAATTTGTGAGCCTAGTAGCCTCGCTTCTGCAAGGATGTGCAAGCCAGTGTCTGTCTTTTAAGTGCATCCTCCATCTCCTTGTACCTCAGACACTTGTGCAGTTAATTTAATATGGGTGGTATGGAACATTTGTTAATTTTAAACATTGTCATGGCATTTCAGCACTTAGAGATGTCTGGAAAATAGTGGAAGAGGGTTCAAGCTAAGACAATGTTGATAATGAATATGCCTAATGTAGGAGATTTGAGAAAATTCCTTCTATCCTTTATGTCCTACCTATGTCTACCCTGAGTCATGAAACTTTGGACAACAGTTGCTGATAAAAAAAAAAATCATCAGAATAAAAATGAGGTTTAAAACATTGTAGAAAAAACTGTAAACAATTTTACACATTTTATTGAATTTTCTTTTTATATTTCTTAATGGCAGCCTTGCATTCAACATTTTCATTTCTTCTTCTGTACTTATCTTGTACTTTATATTCTCTCCAGATCCTAAGCACTACACTTACCCTCCTGTATCATCCAACCTTCCACTTTTTTTAGGCCTTCTTTTAGAATTTCTTCCCATTTGTCAGACTTCCGCCCTATCTCTTTCTGTACCAGTCATAGTACCTCCTTACTACTTTGACTCCCTCCAACCTCTTTTTTTTCCATTTCACTGTTATTTACTTCCATACATATTATAGATTATTCAACTCTTTAACCTTTCCTTCTTTCTGTAACTCCATCTGTTTTACACCAAAGACCTATTCTAAATATTTATGCTCAAGAAATGCCCTTTATCCTCCATCCTGATACATCCACATAGACCCTCACACCTCCTTTACTTTTCTTTATTCCCAAATTAAATGGAATGACTGTGCCTCCTCTTCAGTACATCTTCAACATTTGTCATTACCCACCCGTTTTGCTTTAGCCCTTCATGCTGTAAGTATTGCCTGTGCAGCACATGCGTCTGCCTGTTCTTTAACTTTCTAGTATTATCAAAGCCCTTAACATTCCACCACACCCATTTCTATAACTCATCTTCCACTGGAGCCAGAAGTGCCTTCTGGATCTACTCTATCACTCTTCCTTTCCTTCTGTTATCTCACATTTATAAATATGATGTCTGACTTTTTTCTGATTTTTATCCATTTGCCAATATTTCCCTCTTTCATTCTTCCTTCTTCTCTAATTTTCAACCACAGGTTCTGTATCTAAAGATACTAACAAATAATCCTGATATCTCAGCCCAAATTTGCTCCTTTTATCACTTCATAGGCCCTCATCCCTCCTTTTTCTTTGATAATTTTTCCTCTTTAAAGTTTTATTCCTTCTTCCTCTAGTGACTACACTAAACATGTCAATCCCTTTCTGTTCAGACTGTACTGTTTTATCTTGAACTAACTTTTCATTCTTTCACAAACCTGTTTTCCTCTTTATATTTTACTCATCTTGTTCACTTGCCTCCACCCTCTGTCCAGCAACTTTTCCTTTCTGCTATTAAGTGTTGCTTTGCGCCCATCGACACCTCCTTGGTGCATTGTTTAATTTTGCTCTTTTCTCTGTCCAGTTATAGTAACACAGTCTGAGAAATGTACTATTATCTTGCCCCTCCTTAGCAGTCATTTCCCTACTTACCTGTGGCCTTTCCTTATTCCACACACAAGTCATAATTGCTTTCTAGCATCTTTTCAGTATCCCTTAAAAATTAAATTTATTTTTTTTTTCTTTTTAGAAAGAAGTACACCAGTTGGCTTTGTGATTGGAGTGGACCTTCTTCGTATTGCTCCATTACCAGGAGCTGTGTTCCTGTCTGCTGCTGACATCACTGACTCGAAAACTCAAAGTCGAATTCAGGAGCTCCTTCCAGGTGGGAAGGCAGATGTGATTCTCAGTGACATGGCACCAAGTGCTAGTGGGATTAAAGAACTGGATCATGAAAAATTAATCACTATGTGTTTCTCCTTGCTGGATCTGATCGGGAGAGTCTTAGAGCCTAAGGGTGTGTTTCTTTGCAAACTTTGGGATGGTGCCAAAACTAATCTTCTCCAAAGTAGGCTTAGACAGTCATTCCATGTAGTACGAACTATCAAACCCAGTGCTAGCCGGAAGGACTCTGCTGAAATATATTTTTTGTCAAGAGATTTTCAGAACAAGTAAATATATGTTTCTAGATTTTGACGCTATGTAAAAAGAGTGGAGTTTTCTGTGTGTCTGTGGGCACACACACATTCATGTTTGATATTTTTGTTTTTAGTTTATTTTATTTTTTTTTTTGTTAACTGGGTAACTTAATTGTTCCATGGTCCCTTTTCAGCTACGGCACAGGTTACAGGGGCAAAAATAACTACAACATATACTGTACAACATGTGGACAATTTAGAGGAGTCAACCAGTATGGGTACTTTATTTTTTGCCACCTCCCAAAAACAAAGAAAACTCATGCAGACATGACATTGTTTCTGCTTTCATGGACTTTGAGTTCTTTATTTAACTAGTTTCTGTGAAGTGTGATCTGTTCTACCTGCCCATACCTCTCAACTGACAAAAACAAACAGGATCAGCACTGAGGCAAGAGTCCAAAATATAAAAAATAAAAATCCAAGTGCTGGAATAGTTGGGTGGAGTAGTATATCCAAGAAGAACAAATATATCAAAAAGTGATTGTTTTAAACCACAGAGCTTTCGGGACTGGCCTTTATTCAGTGTACCTCTCAACTGTCCAGATTTTTGGAGAATGCCCAGATTTTTGCCTCATTTTTGGTCTGGTTCTTGTAAAATTGCGGTTTTCTGGTGAATCATTGGCAAATCATTGAGGACTGAAGTCAGAAAATAATGAAAGACATTTGAGTTTCAGACTTAATACCTTTAAGAAAATTCATGCTAATGCAAAACCTGTTATTCTGTCAACTTTCTAAGTTTGTAAGAGCAACCCTATTTTGGGGCCTTTGTCCCCCCCATTACGTATGGCTTTGTCCAGATTTCCTGTTCTACGAGGTTGAGAGGGTATGTAGCTGCCATGTAGTTTGCCCTCTACTTTAGGCTTAGAGAGGGTAGAAATATTCTCTTAAAGTCCCTTCATAATGGACCACTCTTGCTTAACTTAGAAAGCACATTCAAACAAGCTGCCAAAGATTGCTGTGTAAGAAAGGCAAATTCCTTGGTTTGTGTTTCTTGTACTGTTCTCATGTTTTTTGTATTTTTATTGCGATGTTATAGTCATTTTCCATTGCATATTAAAGGCATTGCTCAGGAGAGAAATTCATGCTGTGTTTCTTGGTGAGTTAAAGGAACTGGATTTTTTTCCGCACCTTGTTCTTGTTCCTGTCTCGTCTTTTCCATTCACTCCAGAGGACCTCTGGAATGCTGGCCATTAACTTCACCCATTGGAGCAATATTGTATCCTGAGGTAATTTTCAAACAATCATAATACTTGAAACAAATGTTCAGAATTCTTAAACTGTAACAGGTACACAAAAAATGCAAATGTAGAACTTGTTCTTCACACACACTTTTTTTTGCAATGGTGTAAGTACTGACATTGCATCTCTGAGCTATAAATTTATATTTGGTAATCAGTACAGATGTTATATGTGTGTGTGTATAATATATATATATATATATATATATATATATATATATATATATATGTGTGTATGTGTGTATGTATGTATATATATATATATATATATATATATATATATATATGTATATATATATATATATATATATATATATGTTAAAACAAATTATAGTTTCTCGGTAAACAAACTATGTAGGCACGCACTGTCTGAAGTTGATTCATTTACCTGGATGTCATCTTCAGAATGGTCATTTGCTAAGGCTTTGATATAAAATATGCTACCTTTTATTTCTCATAACCTAGCAGCTAAATAAATTATGTCTCTACACTTGTAATGGATAGAAGTCATATTACGTGACAGTTGGCGCACACAGATTTAAGCTTCAAGATGAAGCAGCATCCATCATGTTCCATTCCAGAGATATAGGCATATGAAGGTATTGTAAGTTTCATAATCTGACAAATAAATAAAACATTAGCTCTGCTGGTATCCTACACTGAAGACATGAGTTGAGTCCATTTTGTAATGACTAATGCTAGTATCGAGATGATCACTTATCATGTTGCCATGCTTCCTCAGAGATATTGGCACAAATATAAAAAATATAATTTTTGTGTGTGAAAAAATATTAGACTATTATATTTCTGCATGTATGCTAGGTAGAGGTTATATTATTGGGCTCAATGCATGTATGCTAGGTAAATGTCATATTGGTTTCATTTCATCCAAATTTATACGGTCTTCAACATGATACCTCACCCATCATGTTACCATGCTTTTTTAGAGCGATATTGACACAAACTACATATACTTGAAATTATCCTAATGTACACTGTTGTATATACCACAACATTTTCTCACTGTTTTTACAGGTGCTGCAAAATATATGCATTTGCATAGATGTATTCTTTTGTTTGTCCAGGGTACTCTGCTTTAGGCAATGTCGGTCCTGTTTTGTTGGGCATTACTGTGCACATTTCAGTTCGCTGTACCATCCGTTGTCTGCTTGTATTCACATTGTATAAAACCTTATGTAAAAAACTTATCATACCAGCTGTAATTATAGTGCCATTGTCTTTTGAGAATGTGTTGAATGTCATTGATGTTACTATGCATCTTTTCTCCTCAGGTCTCCACTGAAAATATGCTTTGTCCATTTGTACTTGTTTACAAATAACTATTAATATTCTCCACAACACTGGAAAGCAATAAATAAGTAAATAAAATAGATGAATGCAAGTACATATCAAATTTTAATCAACACATAACTAGCAAGTGTTTTTTTCTT
>NC_056746.1:451984565-452092065 GCF_019279795.1 Protopterus annectens | reverse complement strand
GATAAAATTACACATAAAGCAATGTTTCAGATTTTGCAACAATATGGATTTGGGAAAAAAAGTTGATACTGCTAAATCAGTATGCCGTAATGCATTGAATAAGTTAGTATTAAATGGATAGCCGAGTAAGGATATTATTATAAAAAGAGGAGTGAAACAGGGATATCCTTTTAAGTGGCACCCTATTTGCTTTTGTTATGGGTACAGAAATTTCTAGAGTAAAAGAGAAGGTAAAGGAAGGTGAGGTATTGAAATATATGATAAGGTTGCCTTTTTTTTGGCTTGTGAAGATTATTTAGTCAATTGTTAAAAATAAAAGGCTAGATTAAAGAAGCTATAACAGAAGTGGAATATTGGTTGCAAATAGCTGGCTTAAAAATAAAAATAAGGGTTATGAGGAGTGCATGAAAGTAGTGGAGATTTATTTTGATCAACCAAAAATAAATTTGCTAGGAATTAAAACTGGTAATGAGCAAACTGAACTAATTCAATGAAATAAAAGTTTGGATGATGTATAAAAATGTAGAGATATGGAAAACTTGTAAGTTGTCATATTTTAAAAAGTTTGAGACAGATATTTGTTAGGTAAATTAGGATATTTGGGAAATGTGTTTACATTACCAGTGTGTCTGGAAAATGATGTATTGGAGTTATTTTTTATGGTGTTCACAATTTAATCTTGTGAAAAAGGGTATTCTATATTGTAAAGAGAAAGCTGGGCATAGGATTAATGATCCCAACTGCATTTCTAGCTTCTTTGCATTTATATTGGGTAGTGTTTAAAATATTTAGGGAGAACAAAAAATATTTGGTAGGCATGTTGTTGACTGTGAATTAGAAATGTGTATGGGTTTGAAAAAAAACAGTAAAGATTTGGAAGGATATGAAAAATAATATATTGAGTAAAGATGATGGAAATTAATGTGGGATGAGAAGGTTTTAAGTAAAGAAATATGTTAAGATGTGGTGATCTCTTTTATTAGGTAAAAGTATGGGATGAATGAGATGTCTGCTGTAAAGAGGCAGTTAAAGGCAGACAAAGATTCAAAACTGAATTAGAAATGAAGGACTGTTTGTGGAGATTATATATTGAAAAAACTGCCAGTTAAGATATATATGAAATATAAGAGAATAGAGGATACAAGATGTCCTGTATGTGGAGTACAGGAAACTTTGGAACATTTTCTTTTTTGAGTGTGCGTTGACATTAGAGGTGCGGGAGGCTTGTAAAGAAATATTGATAAATGTTTTTCACAAATGAAAATATGAATATGATTGTATATGAAGTGTATGAATAAAAAGAAATTAATAAATGGGGAAGATGTTGGTAAGCATTCTGTGGATTATATGGAATGTGAGTTGTAATGAGTTATTGGGATGTAGGTTGTGTGACTGATGTTGCGTCTTTCGGCTTTTAGGGGTTGCCACAGCGGAACTCCGGTCCGCTAATGATTGGCAGTTGATTTTTATGCACCGAGTTGCCAGCTCTGCCGCACAACCTTCAACGAAGGTACGCCCATTCACGCAGGTCTCCACGCAGAAGATGCTCTAGCTGAGAATCGAACCGGACAGCGTCTTACTGTGAGGCGACATTTCCGCAGCACCACCACCACAGTAGGTTGTGTGACTGATAAAATAAAAAAAATGGTTATGGGAAAAGGAATGGGATGGGTGAGTTTGGTATTGATAGAACTTTCTGTGATTGTGAAATTGGCTGAGATAAATGTAAAAAAAAAACTTTGGCTTTGTATTTAAAATAGATATGGAAAATAATGTATATGTAAACAAAGACCCTGCTGTTTTTGATAAGTACCATGGGATTGTTTATATCCACCTGCACTACCACCAACTGAAGTAGATGGGACATCTGTTTAAGGTCTCATCTGAAGGACAGCAGCCTTGTTAAATTTTTATATGCAATCTTATGTCTAGAGATTGTTATTGAACACATTTGCACAATGTATTCCTTAAACAGCTCAAATGTTCCCTAAAAGCAGAAAAAATGTTAAAAATATTTCTCTTTTCAAACTGCAGGATTTTTGTGTCGGGTCTATATCATTTTATAGGAATACATATTTGTCAAATATGTATTCATCTAACACTAATTAGTGAAATTCATTTCACCAAACCTCAGACTTTTTCCCATGGTTAGGAAGCATTTGGCCATCACTGCAACTTTTCCCACTGTAGTGTGATCTTGGAGATGGTATATATAGTTGGAGTGTGAGAGGGGCGCAGCCGTGCCCCCCCACATTGGGTAGGTTTGATTTAGTGCGTTGTCTGTTCTGGAGTGCTGGTGGGCATGTGGTTCCTAACCCTTGTAAAAATCCAGGGTGTGCTGAAATGGGTTTAGCTGATTAGTGTTCAATGAATACTTATTCAGTGAGTACATATTTCAATTAAGTGATATAGGTCCGTTAGTTGAGCAGCAAGACTTTGCTGTGTTGATATATAGATGTATCTATGTACTCTGTATGAGCTCACTTGGATTTGAATTAATTTTTGAAACTGAAGCTGTATTGAATTATATAATCCCCTTTTTTATGTTAAGGGTCAGCATTTTCTGTGCACTTATAAGTGGGTATAGTTGCTCTCAATAGCAGTCTTATTACTTGTTGAGTGTAAGAAGGTGTATTCATGGCTTTTGTCATGCTTCATACAAACCATGCTAGCATATGTAGTTGTACTAAGTATTTTTTCTTTGTGCACACAACCCAGAAGGTTAAAAACATACAGTGTAGTTTTTAGATGCTTTGTGGAGAAGTGACAAATATAGGAGAATTAAAAAGCAGATATGTGAACATGGTGTACAGTTTGCACCAAGTAAAAGGTAAAAATTACTTGTATTAAGGAAAGAAAAACATCTTGAAAGAGGAAAGAGCAATAGTACAATGGACAGTTTAAACCATCAGATGATATATAAAAATAAATGTGGCATTTCGTGTAATTTTGTGGTTTGCTTTTTTAAAACCTAATGACACAAAGCACACAGATTATTGTTGCTTAATATTCCTGTGTATTATTGAAATTCTTGGTAACAACAATATGACTAGAACTTTTAAAATGAAATGATTTGTACATTTAAAATGGCAGTGTGAACAGTAGAAATAACTAAAGAGCTATGACATGTCCTTAGCAATTTAAGGCAAGCCATTATTTGTCATCTTGCAAATGCACAAAATTAGCAGCACCTGGGAGCACATATATTGCAATATAATTTTCCTTCAGCCTTATAGCTCACATTCTGCCAAAATTACAATGGTGTTTATTTTTCAGACTTTTGTTTACATTTTTGTGTCTGACTCTGATTCAAATGTGCATTGGCTGTACTGATGTCTTGCTGTCAGAAAAGGGCTTGGAAGGCAGTAGGACTCAACAGTTATGATGGAAATATGTAGACTGCACCAAGTTAGAAGGGAAATATACAATGGAAGTTCTATTCTTACAACTCAAAAGCTATACCAAGATGTGGGTGTGCCCAAAGGATGCTCATTGATATGCTTCCTAAGTGGGTGTGGTCCAAAGAGGGAAGTTGCCCTCTGACATAAACAATGAGTGTGGTAATTGGGGAAAGGGAAGTGGATAGGTCATTAAAAAAAATCCTCGTGGAAGACCAGACTAGCCAAGCTCCCAGACACCCTCAGAATCCATGACTGCCCCCAGCAAAAAACTGAGCGAGATTGGGGGTTGAAGAGTTGCTGGTAGCCCCAGCATGAATGCTGGGTACTTGTGGCAGGGCTGGTAACATTAATGTCTGAGTGGACCCCAAAAAAAAAAAAAAAATTAAACCAGGGATTTGACTAATATAATCACTGCTACATTTTTTCAAGCATTTCTTTGAGGAGACAAAAACCCTTGCACTCCACTTGACATAAGGGATTGTTCACTGTAATGTTTTTGAAATCAAATAATTTGCCGGATGTTCCGTAGAGTCACAGATTGTATAAATACTCATGTAAAAGGAGGTGGAAAGAACCTTTCCATACTAGCTGATTTGTCAAAGGAATGCAATCCAAGGTATCTGATATCCCTGAAGTGGGGCTTACCAAGGCTGCTGATGACTGCAAGCTAAGCTCTGTTACCTGCTCATTCACTGAATACAAAACTGCTCCAAAAATGGCTGGAAAATGGACATACTTTGTATACTGAATGAAAAAAAGTACAGCATAGTAGTGTTAAGCACAAAAAGCTGTTCCCACCTCCTATATTATGTGGTACTGCTCTTCAAACAGATGTCCTAAGAGACCTGTGTATTTGAGAGACAACTCTGTCTCTTTCATTAGATCATCATGTTTCTACCATAGTCAGGAAATCTTTATAAATTTCTCCAAGTCTTTTGGGTTTCTAATACCATGATGACAATGGACCCCATTCCAAAGTCAAAGCATGATTAAAGTTCATGAAATTAGTATTGTTTCAGTCTTTGATGTCAGCCAGAAGAAAGCTTCGCAGCACACCCTGTGTGTCCAGTAATGACTCCTCCTGTAACTTGTATGGGGTTACATGTTTTGGTAACCTATATAAATAAGACTAAATTCTTTTTTATAAGACCCATTGCTCCTATTGCTGTTGGAACTGTCTGGGTATTCTTCCACATTGCTCTCATTTCTGCCTGCAAATCCTGGTACTTTGACTTTGTGTCTGTCTGTACGCAAGACATTGTAGTCACTGGGTGTGGCAATTTCGGTGATCAATGCTACTTTTATCTTCTTTTTATGGACCACTATATCTGGCTTTCTAGCATCTGTCTTTTGAACTGTTGGTAATGGGTGATCTCATATGATGTAAACTTCATCATTTTCTGTGATGCTTTGTGGCTTATGTTTCCAGTGTTTTTCAGCCACTTCAATACTGTAATGTTTGCACAATCTCCACTGCAATAGTCTTGTCACATTATTATGCATTTCAGTATACAGTCCTTCTATTAATATGTCACAACCAGCAACTAGTTGTGCAACTTTTTCCAATTCTGTTTTACCAAACCTACATTTGTCTGTTTCTCCCACATGTTCAGTGGACTTTGTAAACCAACATGTACGTAGCCCACTATCTTGGGCCGCCAATATTAACCTTTTATCTCTTGGTTTGTATTCACCTCTCCTTAACTATTCCTGCGTTCGATCCTGATCAAGCATGAGGTTTTTCCAGAAGTTTTCTATACTTGCAACTATATTTATGCATTTTCCACATTCTCATCTGGTCTTTCACCTTATATTCTTTCTTTTGTGTTTTGGCACATTCAGTTGCTGCCTGATTTTTATGTACAACTGGTTTGATTTCTATTTCTGCTTGACGCCAATGTGCTTCTGCTAAATTAAGCAGAGAAGTCATCTTAGATTTATTCTCCTCATGTTTCAAAACTTTCAGTACGTTTGGGTTTGTGAGGTCAGCAGATATGTGTGCAGTCCCACGATTGCAGATCTATACATGTAATCAATTTCAAGGAGGATTACACCCCCTTCAGAACATGGACTATATAATCTTGGTATGCACTGATTTTTTATAAATCATTTGGTGAGCTTGAAGCATTCTTTTTATTTTCCTGTCTAATCTGTCCAGCATGTTTTAAGGCCAGTCAATCACTCCAAAACTGTAAGTTGAGACAGGAAGAGCAAATTGGTTTATAGCTTGAATTTTGTTCCTAGATGTCAATGCTGTTTTCAGGATTAGTTTGTCTTCTAAAATATTCCTTACTAAGCTTTATTTGCATTTGTTTGTTTTGTGGTTAATCCTTCATCAATTCCCAAATATTTATACACCCTCTTGCTCAAGTTCATTTATATTGCATTCTTGTATCAAACTGATGTCTTGGTGCCATAGTTTTCCTGCTTTAAATGTTGGTTTTGCTCATTTATTAAGACCAAATGACATTTATATATCATCTGAAAAAGTTTTGACAGCTTGCAGTTGTGCTTTCAGTCCCTTATCTGATGAGCTGTACAGTATTAAATCATCGACAAAGAAAAGATAAGTCTTTACACTTTGTTGTTGTCTAGGAGCCAAATTATAGCCATGGCCTAAGCTGTTAAGTAGATAGCTTAATGAGGTAAGCGCAAGACAGAATAGCAGTTAAAAGCTTTCTCTAGAGTCTCCTTGCCCCTTTATCTGTTTAAAACTTTCATTTAATGGCTCACTGCTGCTTTTCTGATGTGATAAACATTTCTGCAGTTTTTTCTACCTAAGTGGTGTGGGCATTTGTAGCATTGTCCATATTCGGGCTTGTGTTTTGGGCCTAGTTTGTGGAGGCTTTGTGTCTGAACACATGTTCAAGGCCATCTTAGTTTAGCCAAAGCCGTACTGCATTTCAGTGAGAGGGGATTGTTTATGGGTCATTGGCTGATTGGGGTAACCTGGACTATGGCTTGGAGTAAGCACCTCATTGGTTCTTTCGAGCTTTTTTTTTAAAGTTGTTTCAGGTTTCAACTTTCTGTTACCTAAGAAGTTAACTTGTGAGTGTTTCTGCCATTTCACACTGAGCTAATCGGAGGAAGGGCACTGAGCAAACTCTGATCTGTAATATATAACATTAAGTATCCTGATTTTTGCTTATGAGTTATTTATAGCACTTTTATTGCCTGCTGCATACTTTTCTAGCTAGTTTCACTGTGTGTGAGGTATTAACTGGAAACTGTCTACATTTATTAAGCATCTGTTTGGGTTTTTTTGTTCTGATTTCCTTCCTGTCAAGGAGTGTATCAAATTGTTTCCCACCCTCCCTATTAATATCGTTTTCTTATACTTGGTGGCTTTGCAGTTGCCCGGCCCTACTGTAAATTTGATCTGGGACACTCCTCCCAGTCTAGTGTCACTACCTCATTCTACCTAATCCAGGGAGAACATTTGAGAAGGACAACCCACTTAGTTTTTGCTCCTCCTTTTCCCTTTCCACTTTACAAAAAAAAAAATTCTAAGCTTGTTTCCTGCCTTTCCTGTAAGTAGTCTAATCCAGATGCAGATTTACTGTTTCCAGGACTGTAAGCTTCTGAGCCCCCAAGACTTTCTGTGTTGGAGGGAAGCCTTCTAGCTTAATTTTGTTTCTTAGAACTAGCCAGTTTTTTTAGTTTTAGCACTCATATCTGTTTCTTTGAGCTCAGCACGTGTTCAGAACTCATTGTAAGCACTAATTAAGCTACAAATTACTACAGCACTCAACTTTCCTCACTTGTCTAGAGGGAAACAGTTTTTTGTACTTAATAAATAAGCACCTATCCAGGCATGTTTAAGGGTCAGCTCCCGGTGTTTTCTTCTGTCTACGTGATGAATCTGGACATCTTGGGGCAATGCAGCAATTGCCTCATGTACACAGACAACTCTCTCCTCCTACCACCAAACACTACAACCTGTGAGAGATGCACTTATATAGCCAAACTGGAAGCAAAGCTCTCTTCACCACACCACACTCATCACATAGTCCCTCAAAACCTACACCACCAAAACACACATATAGAAACACAAAACGCTCACCTAAATTTGCGGAGGCTGTCAATAAAAATCTGCCCAAGCAATGGGGGCCTCTAAAGCAGAAACGCAAGCAACCTCCACCCCCCAACACAACCCAAATGACACATAGCTCAAAATCTCAGTGTGCCACTCAACCACAGCCCATAAGGTGTAACAACATACCCAACACTCTAGTCCTAGGTGACTCTATAGTCAGGCACACTGATGTTCCACTCGCCAAGCTAAACAAGGAGAAAGTTACCGTCAGCTGCCTGTCGGGTGCCAGGATCCACCACACAATGCACGCACTCAAGTCATTCCACAACAAGTACAAATATGAATCTGTCATTGTCCATGTTTGTGTGAATGACCTGAGACATACCTTCCTGGACTACATGAAAAGAGACATGGGGGAGTTATCCAATCTTGTAGACTAGGCAGGTATGATGCTAGCCCTGAGTAGCATCCTGCCATCACCCAGAATGATACCACAGCACAAGGACAAAATGGTTGACTTCAACAATTGGCTAAGCTTCTAGTTTCATTCTAAGGGGATCCAGTATCAGTCTGCTTGGGATGACATGATCGACAAACCACGATGCTTTGCCAGAGATGGCCTGCACTTGTCGCCCTTGGGATTCCGGATACTGGCTAAGGCTCTTGCCACCCCTATAGTGCCTTTTTTAGGCAAGGTTCAAATGACAAATTTACCACCGTAACTGGTACAAGCAATCAAAATCTGAGGGTAATGCTACTCAATGCTAAAAGTCTAAACCTCAAAATGCACTTACTCGAGGAACTCCTTAAAATGAAGAACATCGACATCTGTGCAGTGACAGAGACCTGGTTCAAGGCTCCAGAGACCACCCCTATATTACCAGGCTATAATTCATGCCACACCTTTTGGCCACCTAAGCTGGACCGAAACACTAAAGGCAGAGGCGTGTCCATATTCATTAAGGATATCCACACATCCAGGCTAGTTGCTCAGCATAATACATCTGAGATTATCCAAGTGCAACTAACTCTGGGTAAGACCTCAATCCAAATTGTAGTTTGTTACAGATCCCCCACCATGACCCACGATTCCCACTCCTGATTTCTTGATGCACTGGAAAATACTAGGGTACAACCTAACACCCTAATAATGGGCGATTTCAACTACCCCACCATTAACTGGGAAAACCACTCATGTACCAACTCTTGTGCTCAACGTTTTCTGGAATTCATAAATTCCAATGGCTTGGATCATCTTATCCACACCCCTACCAGGAGCAGCAATATCCTAGACCTGGTCATTACCAACATGGGCAACCGGTGTTCCACACCAGAGGTAAATTCCTCGGTCAGATCCGACCACAAGCTAATCACCCTAGACATCCAGATCCTGCCCCACCCCCCATTAGGGAAACCACCGTAAAAAATGTCTCCAAAGCTAACTTCATGCTTCATAAGACAGAAGTGGCAAACTTCACAACACCCATACTGACGGACAGTAGAGGTATGACTGGTGAATCCTACACAAATGCACTTTATAAGCACTTATATGACTGCATGGATCGTGCAATCCCTAACAGAACCAAGATGCTATCCTCCAAATAAAGGAAGCCAATCTGGTGGGCCCCTGCCATAAACAAACTCTACAACAGAAGAAAGAAACTGTTGCAAAAAAGAGTAAAATCCCATGATTGGAGGAACCCCCTGGTCAGCCTCAGTAAGAATCTGAGATCCCTTATAAAATCCTCTAAAGCTAGTTACGAAAACAAAATCACCACTGATTCTAAAGATAACCACAAAGCATTTTATAGCTATGTCAAGAATCTCAATGGCAACACTCTGATCTGCTCTGAGTTACAGCACAATGGCACTAAATATACAGAACCAACTGATATTGCCAACATCCTGGCAGATAGGTTCAGTGATAACCTTACCCCCCCCCCCCATCCCCTAAAGGTTCCATCTCTATACCGGAAGAATGCAAAGTTCCTGTAATCACGGCTGCACAGGTAAAAAAAAAACACTCTCCAAAGCCAAGAACACAGCATCCATGGGACCTGACAACATCCCAGGCTGCGTTCTAGACAAATTACAGAATGAACTGGCACCCCACCTAAGTACCATGTTCAATCATAGCCTCACCTCAGAGTTTCTGCCCACTGAATGGTGCACAGCAATGGTTATCCCACTCCACAAAGGGGGAGCCACCATGAACCCCAAGAACTACCGCTGTATTAGCCTCACAAGCCTGGTCTGCAAGGCTATGGAATGTATCATCATGGAACTTGAACAATGGCATTGGTAATCTCCAGACTCTGGACCCCACCTAGTTCAGGTTTGTAAAAGGCAGATCATGTCACCCTGGAATATCCCCCTTTGAATTTTTATCCCTGCAAAAATAATCTGTCCTTTATCATGGCTTAATTGCAAAGTGGTTTGCCACTGTTTCATGGTCACTGTAATGTAGTTGATCAGTGATGGGTTTATCTTATACATTTTTAAGCACTCTTTTATTCATGAATGTGGGATTCTATCAAATGCTTTTTTGTAGTCAGTCCATGCCATACTTAGATTCTTCCCCTTTGTACAGTTCTTTACTATAACTTTAACAACAAATGATCCTTTGTTCCATATGACTTTTTTATTGCCTTTTGTTCTACTGCCATAATTGAATTTTCTTCTAAATGACTATAGACTGTTGGCATCAATTCCAGTATAAAGTTTATATCTCGTCGGAAGGCAATTTATTGGTCTATAATTTTTAGGATAGCTTGCAGGTTCACTCTTGAGTAGGAGCAATATTCTTCCTGTTAGCCAGGTCAGTGTCTGTTCGCAGCGTGCATATAAATAGTTCTTACTCATGGCTAAATCTCTGTTCAAAGATGCTAATACTTTTAACCAAAAGTTAGGTACTGCGTGTGGACCTGGGGTTTTCCAGTTAGAGGCTTTTCTTAACTTTGTTTCAATCTCTCTGGCTGTTGCATCATCCCATTTCACAGCCTGTACCTTTAAATTTCTTATTCTTTCTTTTACTTCTGTCCATTTCGCATCTTTATGTTCCACAGAATCTTCATAAATACTTCTCCAATATGTATCTAGTTCTTGTTTTTTTGGCAGTCTTTCAATTCCTTTTACCTTGTTTCCCCAATTCTTTATAAAACTTTTTTGGGTCATCAATAAATTGCTTATTTTGTATTTTTCCTTTATATTTATCTGCATATCTTCTAAGTTTTTCCACCTGTGCTGAATTTTTTAGTTTATTTGCAATAGTGCATGATAGATCCTGATTTGTTCCAATACTGCAAATTGGTTTTATCACGTCTATCTTTCTAAGTATTTTTGTTGAGCTGTTCCCTTCTATACTCTTCTAACAGTGACACTTCTTGTCTTAATTGCTTTATAGTTTTCTCTATTTGATACTTCCATGATGGTATTCGATTTCTCCCCTTCTTTTCCCTCACTACCCTGTGTTCTTGTCTTAGAACTTTATCAGTTATTAATTTAGCTGCTCAGTAATATCTCCTGTTTACTTCTGTTATATTTCATGGATCTGTATGGACAGTCCTAATTACTGTGTTAATTGTTTTATCAAACTTCTGACTGTTGGGGTTTTATTGACCTTCTGCATTCAGTCTTCTGTATGGCCCAGTTAATTTCCAAGGAAATATCTTTGTGATCCAAAGAAGTAACTTTATCACTGTATTCTTCCCTTATCAGACCCATCATCAAAGACAGTAACTTCTTTGTTATGGACAAATCCAAGCATATTGCTCAACTGGAAAGGTCCCATTGATTTTTAACCCAAAAAATGTAAGGCCTTAAACTCTTGTAAACTATTTGGCACAACTGTCCTTAAATTCAGTAGCCTATTGGATGCTTCAATGTGACCTTTGTCATCTTTTATCTTTTTTTGAGCCATGAAAGGTCCAATCCTATTTGACGACCTATTTATTTGAAAAATAAGTGGCTGTACAATCACTAGTTGTGATGCCCCTCCTCTGGGCCAGTAATCAAGGAGCCCCAATCCTCACCAGTGAGGGACGTTCACTTGGAAGAAAGATAGTTACACACAATATTTCCAGATTCATCTCTCTCCACCAAGCACAATTTCCCTTAAGAGCACACATTGAACACATTCCCATCCTGGGACTGGGTTCCTCCCCCTCTTACCAGACCCCAAATAAGACTTCAAACTGACCACAGCTGTAGAGTTGAGTCTTCAGCTGAGTGTTCAAAGCCAAATCCTCCACCACCCTCTCTGTGAAACAGTGCTCTGTGTCCCTGCTCCAAGTAGCTTATACACACACACACACACTGTTGCATACACACCTGGAAAAAGGCTATCACAGATTTACCAGCTGTGACCCATCTTCCCAGATTATAAGGTAGGTACTGCCACCAGAACACTCAAAAGCCAGCTACTCTAGGGCTCTTACAAGGGTACCAAATTATACAGAGTAAAATTAGTACTAATACAAATTGCAGTGTTTGACCAATGCAGCAAGGCTTTTAGAAGAGGCCATAGTGCCACTAAATAAATATAAGTACTCTCAAAAGTTAAAATATTTTCTAAAAGACCAGCCACAATGAAAAGTTTAGATATATTTAATATTAAATAATAAAAGAACATGAAAATGCTAAATATCTATTTATAATAAATACCAGAGTTTGTCACAGGAAATATTAAAAATAGCACAGATGGAAAGGTTCACAGAGATGCAGAAAAACAATATTTAACTAATCTCACTATATTTTCCTGTCTGACTAAATAATTACTGTACCTTAGTTCACTAAGCAAAGCAAGATGATGTGAGTGGATCTTCGTCAGAATTCAAAACCAGACTGCCCTGAGACGTCTGTCTCATCTAGTATTAAAACATCATTTCAGTGCTGGATTACAGGATGACTCTGGTTCCCACACTACTCTCTTTACTAGAAACTGAACCAAAATCTAGCACATATGTGTCAATATACACACACATAGCTTTGCTGAGATGTGTTATAGCATCTGGAAGTTATAAAACCATTTCAAAAACTTTCTTCCTTCCAGGGTAGCAAGTAGTTTACCCCTAAGGACAATGCAGTAGGATTTCTAGCCCTGGTTTTCACAGACATTTTGTCTGTGAATGCAATCAGAACTGTAAGATACAATCTTTATGGCCTAAACCATGTAATTTAACTTCAGACTATTTTTCAATGTTAGCTGGTCTGAGATTAACCTGTTCTCTTCCTGTATCCTCTGTTACAATATATTCAGTTCAACGGTTACAATACAATTTGACATACAGGTGTATTTCTTTGCTGTCCAGCAGGACCCACTGTTGGCATATTTTTAACACAAACAGCTTTACAAATACATTTTCAACACAAACACCTGTACAAATCAGTTTGATATACAAATGACATATAATTTTTTTACAAAACTCCAACTAGCTATGCTGGCAAATGTTACACCCCCACTGCCCTACTTCTCCTGGTATAGCTGGCAATATCTCACATCATCACACTAGGGACCTAAATTTACACCAACAAATAAATGGATAGGTTCCTAAAATGTATTCCAAGCCTATGGTATAACCTACAAGTTGATAAGCAAGTACTAGGCTAGCTGCTGTTATGGACCATTTTATTTATTTTATTGCATTAAAATTACAATGAAGGCACAATGTTTGGGTGTTTTTATATGTATTTGTTAAAAAGTATACTATGAATAACCACTGAGCACATACATTGCCACACATTCAATCATCAAAGGAAAGACCAGTTGCAGAGTAAAGATGACAAAGTTTGTATTATTACAAAACTCAGTAGATGCCTTATTTCAAACACATGGGAATTGCATCACTGATAAAAATGGTAGACAGAGTAGATGTCTTTAGACATCAGTAACAAACACAATTATATTTGCACTATATGATAGCCCTAACTGACACAGTGTCCTACCTTTGCAAATAATACCACCCCTAATACATAACCTAAAAAGAATGAACATTATTTTATTCCCATTTGTCAGCCTACTGGCTGCTCTGTGTGTGAGATTGCAGTACAGTGGAATCTGGGATTTTGCCCTTTTCTCACTGTTGTGCAATTTCTTGGTTGGTATATATAGTTTGCAAGGGGGCTTGACTTTATTCAGAAATAGTGTTTTTTTTTCTAGGTTCAAGTCTAAAAAGATCGCTCTTTTGATAGTATCAACACGTATACATATATATGTATAGAGAGAGAGAGAGACTGAGTGCACACGTTTGTATGTGTATTTATTTGTATGCATATGTATGTACTTATAGATACACACAGACACACGCACACATATATATATATATATATATATATATATATATATATATATATATATATATACATACATACACAGGTGTGTGTCACATAAATTAAAGCACTGGGCCAGTGCTGTGGTATACAGTTGTAAAGCTCTAACTACAGCCCAGGCAACCTAGGTTCTGTTAGTGACTCTGGCATCTGTGGTGCTAGTGTTGAGGGGAGGGAAGGGTGGTTGTCTAGATGTTCCTTGTAGGACAGGTGATTCATAGAGGAGAGTAGCCCTCAAATATAACCGGTGACCACAGGGGAGTTGGGGACACCTTGGGGTAGGTCAGAAATGGAAAAAAAAATCCCCAGTGGAAGCAATCAATAGTACAATCCCCAAGGATGGCCTTAGGTTCCACCCCACCATTAGAAAAGAGATAGCCTAGAGGCAGTAGAAGAGACTGGTAGGTCTGGAGATGGAAGGGGCACTGAGGTAACAGGAAAGAATGAAGCAAACTGGGACAAAATAAAATAAAGCAATGGACCTCCACTTTAGCCAAATACCACTACATTTATTATGAAATACATAAATGGTTAGTGCTTTTATCCTTCATATTTTAGGACTTCATCAGGCAAGGAAATTCTAAAAACAGCCCATTAAATATCTTGGATGAAATCACATGAAAGTATTTTAAAATGTAATTGTTATAGGGCCAATGCCTTGTCTTAACTTTCTGTTTCTCAGCAGAAATTTTAAATAAATCATTAAGGCTGGGCTGAATATTGACAGCTAATTACAGTTGACAGTAGGATTCACTGTCCTCTTCTTACCATTTCAACTACCTTTTCTGAAAAAAATACCCTCTCCATGCACACACATTTGGAGGAATGACTGTAAAGTGCATTATATTTCTCTTTTTGCTTTATGGACTACTAATGGTACTGTACTCTCTGCCATCATTTTCTGTCTGCCAGTCTTACATAAAATCTTTTTCTTTCAGCTGTTCCCATTAGGGGTCACCACAGAGGATTATCTGTTTCCATTTCTTCCTGTCCTCTGCATCTTGCTCTGTCACACCAACCACCTGCATGTCCTCTCTCACCACATCCATAAACCTCATCTTAGGCCTTCCACTTTTCCTGTTACATAACAGCTTCATCCTTAGCATCTTTTTCCCAATATACTCTGCATGCCTCCCCAGCACATGTGCAAACCAACATAATCTTGCCTCTCTGACTTTGTCTCCAATACTTCCAACCTGGGCTGACCCTCTAATATACTTATTCCTAATCCTGTCCACCCTCGTCACACCCAGTGAAAATCTTAACATATTTAACTCTGCAACATCCAGCTCTGACTCCTTCCTTTTTGTCAGTGCCACTGTCTCCAACCCATATAACATAGCTGGTCTCGCTACCCTCTTGTAGACCTTCCCTTTCACTCTTACTGGTACTCGTCTGTCACAAATCACTCCTGACCCTTTTTTTCCACCCACTCCATCCCGCCTATACTCTCTTCACCTTTCTTCACCACTCACCATTACTCTGAACTGTTGATCTCAAGTATTTAAACTCATCCACCTTCGCCACCTCTACTCCATGCATCCTCACCATTCCTCTATCCTCCCTCTCATTCACACACATATATTCTGTCTTAGTCCTGCTGACCATTCCTCTTCTGTCTAGAGCATATCTCCACCTTTCCATGGTCTCCTCCACCTGTTCCCTACTCTCACTAGAGATCACAATGTCATCTGCAAACATCATAGTCCACGGGGACTCCTGTTTGATCTCGTCAATCAACCTGTCCATCACCATTGCAAATAAGAAAAGGCTCAGAGCTGATCCTTGATGTAATCCCACCTCCACCTTAAATACATCTGGCACTCCCACCGGAGACCTCACCGCTGTCACACTACCCTTGTACATATCCTGTACCACTCTTACATACTTCTCTGACAATCCTGACTTCCTCATACAATACCACAACTCCTCTCTAGGCACCCTGTCATATGCTTTCTCTAAGTCCACAAAGACGCAATGCAACTCCTTCTGACCTTCTCTGTACTTCTCCATCAACACTCTTAGAGCAAACATCACATCTGTAGTGCTCTTTCCTGGCATGAAACCATACTGCTGATCACTAATCATCACCTCTCTTCTTAACCTAGCTTCCACTACTCTTTCCCATAACTTCATGCTGTGACTGATCAATTTAATCCCTCTGTAGTTACTACAGCTTTGCACACCACATTTATTCTTAAAAATTGGTACCAAAACACTTTTTATCCATTCCTCAGACATCCTCTCACTTTCCAAGATTTCATTAAACAATCTAGTTAATAATTCCACTGCCATTTCACCTAAACACCTCCATGCTTCCACAGGTGTGTCATCTGGGCCAACAGCCTTTCCATTTTTCATCTTCTTCATAGCTATCCTTACTTCCTCCTTGCTAATCCACTGCACTTTATGATTCAGTATCCGCACATCATCCGACCTTCTCTCCCTCTCATTCTCTTCATTCATCAGCCCCTCAAAGTACTTTTTCCATCTGCTCAACACACTCTCTCCTCACTTGTGAGTACATTTCCCTCATTATCCTTTATCACCCTTACCTGCTGCACATCTTTACTAGCTCGGTCCCTCTGTCTAGCCAATCAGTACAGATCCTTTTCTCCCTCCTTAGTGTCCAACCTTTCATACAACTCTTCATATGCCTTATCCTTAGCCTTTGCCATGCACCTCATCTCCTTATACTCGTGTCTACTTTCTTCATCTCTCTGACAATCCCCCTTCTACATAAGATATAATCCTGTGTGCATGTTCCTCCACTCTTGTATGTCTTCCTATGTTCCTCCATCTTGTTAAAATACATATTCACCACAGCCATGTCCATCCTTTTTGCAAAATCCACTACCATCTGACCTTCTGCATTCCTTTGCTTAACACCATACCTACCCATCACTTCCTCACCCCCTCTGTTCCCTTCACCAACATGCCCATTGAAATCTGCTCCAGTCACCACTCTCTCACCCTTGGGTACAGTCACCACTTCATCCAACTCACTCCAAAATTTTTCTTTCTCATCCTTTCCACACCCAACTTGTGGAGCATATTCACTAACAACATTCATCGTTACACCATCAATTTCCAGCTTCATAAACATCACTCTATCCAACACTCTTTTCACCTCCAAAACACTCAGCATACTGTTCCTTCAGGATAAACCCCACGCCATTTCTCCTCCCATCCACACCATGATAAAACAATTTGAACCCACCTCTGATACACCTACCCTTGCTCCCCTTCCATCTGGTCTCTTGCACACACAATATACTAACCTTCCTTCTGTCCATCATATCAGCTAGCTCTCTCCCTATACCAGTCATTGCCAACATTCAAAGTTCTGACCCTCACTACCACAGTCCTAGCCTTTACCTGCCTTCAGGCATGCCCTCCCTCTCTTCTCCTCCTTCGGCTGACAGTAGCCCAATTTCCACCAGCACCCTGTTGGCCAACAGTACTGGTGGCAGTCGTTGTTAACCCAGGCCTTGACCGATCCAGTATGTATATCTGTACTGTTGTCCGCATGTATGATTTGGCAAAATTTTATGCCGGATGCTCTTCCTGATGCAACCCTCCCCATTTATCCGGGCTTGGGACCAGCACAAAGAAATGCACTGGCTTGTGCATCTCCATTGGCTGGATAAAATGTTGAGTAAATTTGATGTTTGACGCATCTCTATTTTTACTTTAAGAAAAAAATCTGTTTTAGATTCATGAAGTAAGGGATGTTAGCTACATATTGGCAAAATGTACCCAAAATAGTGTTGGCCAACTAAGTATCATCACTAACAGTGCTTTAGTACAGCAGAATTTGGATGTTTTGCATCTAAATGTTTCTCATAAGGAAAAACAAACAGGTTTGTTGTAGTCAAAAGCCAGTCACATTTCTGCTTGTTTCTAAGAGCTGGAGTAGATGACCGAAAAAGAAAACTGAAGTTTCAAGCTTGTGTTATTAAGAAGCAAGATTTTGCAGAATGTGTGGTAGTACAAAGCAGTATTTAGAAACAATGGTAGAAAATGTGTTGAAAATTGTTGCAATAGTTTACTAAGAAAATAAGTTGGGCAGTTCTAAAGTATGTGCACTAGCCAAGACAATAGAGAGCTATTTAGGGTATTGGAAAAACAGCTTAAATCTTTTAGAATGAGTGCAACAACTACCAGTCATACTCTTATTTGTAGTGATATTGTTTTCTTGTATAAAATTATGCAGGTGGTCATAATTAGCTTATTACTATAAATATTTTAACAATCAAGCAACATGGGCTTTTGTCTCACATTAATATGCACAAATGAGAAACACAAATGATGTTCATATTATGTGTTTAGCTTGAACAGTTACTGATTCATTTTAGATTTTGTTACAAAAATGAATATTTACTTCTTTTTTGTAACTTATATCCAGTTTAATTCTTCTTTTAATCAACTAATTTATTTTGTATAGCAGTCTTAAACATAAACATAAACATAGCATACAGTCTGTATACTATGTACACTTTAATGAATACACAGACTACTGCATTTTTTAAATTACTTACAAAAGTAGTGTAAAACTTACTCAACCAGACATGTTCACACAGATCATAATGTTGTATTGATATGCTTTTGTAACAGTCTTTTTTTTTAAACAAACAAATCCAATGATTCAGTAAAATTGATCATAATCCACTAAAGTTAGACGATATGCAATACGTAACAGAAAACACAGCAGGATTACTATGTAAAAATCATCACATTATGAGTGATAGGTTAATAATACTAAGTGGAGATGAATTACAATGTAACTAGGTTCCGCTACAGTGACAATGGTGGAGCATTGATCTATTATGCCCTAATTCAAAACTTTTAATGAAAAATGTTGATTTTCATCCCCAAAAACTGTTATCCAATCAGACCATTATTTCTCTTTTTCTGTTTAATTTAGGCATCATCTGTTAGTTTCAATTTCCCTAACTTCTCACAATAACAAATCTAGGTTCTCCCCAACTGGTGGTCAAGATCTAGTTATAACTTTCTTTGCCTGAAGTAACATGAGATGTAATAAAGAGTAATCTGGTTCAAAGGATGGACTTACTAAACAGTAACCCAAGAAAAAAAACAATATGTTTAAATAAAATCCAGTTTATTACTTTTTGTATATTTTATAGTAACATTTGTGGTCTATAGCTATGAAGACTTGCTTTTGCTATGAATTTGTAACTTTGACAAAAGACAGGATGCAGGAATTGGAAGTTAGAAGGTAACCTAACAGAGTTTATCCAACCAAAAATGAAAAAAAAAACTGATGAAATAAAATAAATGTACAAAAACCAGGTCACCAGCTTTTAATGGCAAAATATAAACTCTACCGCCACGGCTTCAAAAAGCTTCTGGGAATCTTTAGCCAGGAAGCCTTTTTGAAGCTGAGGTGCTAGAGTTTATATTTTCCCATTAAAAGTTGGTAACCTTCCATAGTTTCTTTAAACTTAGACAGTTGGAGATGTGATATCTCAATTTTCATTGTGTTTGGCTCTGGTATTCGAATATGTTAGCTGTTAATTATTTTTCTGTTAAGTGTCTGTTAATTTGACTGGTATTTTATTAAGCATTTTAGTGAAAACACTTTGTAGAAATCCAGACGCTAATAACTATATATAAACTAAAGCTGGAGAAAGGTTGGAGTGCATATTGAAGTGAGGGGAGATAAGTGGGTAACATGTTTGGCTCAGGGAGCTTTGGGGTGTAGAGAGTACATGGCTGCAGGAGAATAGGGAGCATGCCTGTGCTGAGATAGCACTGGGGTAGTTAGACAAGGCAGGGCTGAGTGAAACTGAAGAGAACAGGACAGCAGGAGACCAGAATGGGTGAGAAGATACAGGAAGGAAGACATGCAGGGGATAAGAAGACCTCATGTGAGGCTGGATAAGGCTTCCTAACAGAAGTGTAAGACCTGAGCATGCCAAGTTGAAACACTTCAAAAATGTGATCTTAACAAAAAGGAATTAAAAACATCTTTGTTATGTATTTAAATCCTTTATGCAGGGGGCATCACTCCTATTATTGGGTTTGCACACCCCTGCTACTTCTAGATGAGTATATCTCAGAGTAGGAACAATATTCCAAGCAGTCAGTGTTTGACTTGGTATGTTTCTTCCACTTACACTTCAAGTTCTCTTGTTCTAAGGATCACCATTATTGTCCTCTTAATTAATAAAAGGCACCTTTCAAAGGAGACAGTCAAGTGGTTGCAGACATAAGGACAGCAGAGAGAAATGAGTTAATGGGATAGGCTTGAAGTAAGGAAGATTAGAAGCAATAATGCAGGACATTACTTAAGAAAGGATTACAAGGAGGTGGCAAGACCACAGGTGATCATGCAGGTGACAATACCTAAGGGGGGTCCTATTTTCAGTGGAGGTGCAGGGAGAAAGGCTTCAGTGTACAAACAACACTAGTAGACAGAGTGATACTAACATTTGAAAAGCAATAATATACATTAGTCTTTTACTATATTTTTCAAAAGAAGGAGAACTACATCTGCATTTCAAATCTGATAAAATATACAGGCAGACATATTGTTCTTATTTTCAACAGAAAGCAAAATGTTTTACAGGTGGTATAGTGTTGAGAGAACTAGATTTTAGAAATAAAAGACAGGGAAGTTAAGGATGAAGGAGTATAACAAAATGGGGAATGAGAGTTAGTTACAGTACAGGTAGGAGGAGGAAGAGGATATAGAGGGAGTTGAGCAGGTATGAGGATGAAGAGAACTGATGTGCTAAGCTGGTGCAACACATTTGCAGAGACAGGAGTTGTGTAAGCGAGACTTTAACAATAGTTTGAATGACTTTAGCAAGCAGTCCTGTCTTAGTGTTAGAAGGACAAGCTCCAGGTTTTTAACCCTTGATGGGGGTAGAGAAAACAGCCTGCAGAGTTATTACAGTTTGTTATATGTAGCATGTCTTTATCAGAAGAGTGCAAGTTTCTTGTTGGTTGTACAAAGTTGGCTAGGGAAGCACAGTCATTTGGTTTGTTTATTACATTGTGGATAATAGGGAGTAAGTGAGTTGGTGAGGTAGTTCAAGCCACTGGAGATCTTGAAGGGTCATTTTACTGCCTGGAGTCTGATTGATAGGTAACTAGAAAACTAGAATAGAGAGGAATTGCTAAGGCCTAGATTGAAGAGTTTTTGTTAAGAGTATAGGGTAGGAAACAGTATCAAAAACTTTGGATAGATCAAAAAAGTCAGCAGATTCAGTTTGTGTTAACAGTATTAGTGAAGTTTAAGGAGGGCAGTGGGGGTACTGTGGTGGGGTGAAAACCATGCTGTGGAGAAAGGAGTGTGTTTTGTGTGATATAGTGTAGGAGTTGGGTGTGAATGCACTTCTCATGCATTTTTGATAGGAGAGAAGATGGAGATGGGTTTATAACTGGGGAGTTTAGTAGAATAAACATCTTTATTGATGTTGAGGCTGTAACATATTTTCATTATTAAAAGTGCGTAATGATTTATTGATAGAACAGTTTATTAGAAGTGAGACAGTGCAAGCTATTTAGATATTCACCACGTACATTGGTGCTAGGGAGCTGGGTTTTAGTTTAGGCAGTAGTTTTTTGATGCTAGCAGTAAGCGCTGTCTGGAGAAACATTAGAGTTTGCAATGTGTTCATAGCATTACTTTTTGTAGAGCTGTTGATTAAGGAAAAGACTGATTTAAAAAAGTTAAAGTAAAATTAATTTGCAATGTCAGGTGAGTTATTAGATTTGAGTGTACTGTAGGTGAAGTCTGTGTTGAATGTCCACAATTTAGAATCTGATTCATGGAAAACCAGAATTTTTTTTTTTACTTTTTATTTTGGAGGTCAGTTTAATATTTTTTTTCTAATTTAGTATGGTTTGGCTCTCATAAGCTCTCTGACTTTCTGATAGTTTGACTGAGTTTTGTTTGTGACCCACATTTTTCAGTATGTCTAAGTTTCATGAGGTGTTTTATGATTGAGGAAAGCTAGGGGCAGGATTTGACTTAACTCATTTTTTTCAAAGTGAAGCCGGTTCATTTTGGATTTTTAGTATTATATTATTGAAGTGAAATACAGTATCATTGAGTGGTAGGTGCTTTAGGTTAGTCCAGTTATATTGTTTTAGCTATGAGATGAATGTGTCTGTTGAAATTTGAGAGGTCGTAAGTCACATTAAAGTGGTGGTGTTTTTGGATATTTGTTTTTCTTTTGGCAAATATAGGGAAATGGTCACTTAAAGAGTCTGGCATGGTCTGGAAGTTAATGATTTTACCTGGCATGGAAATGAGTATCCAGTCTATTGTGGTACCTTTGTTATTTTTATAATTAAAGTGAGGTAGGATCAGATGTATTAGTACATATAATTTTATGGTATGGGTGCGATTTTTAGTGGAGAGAAAGAAAGTATATTGAAGTCACCTAATAGTTTTTCCTGTGGATGTTGGGTGCTATCCAGCAAAAGACATCCTATTATGTACAAAGATTTGTATGAATTTAGTATGAGAGTAGATATGAAGATTTCAGTTTTGTTGAATTGGGGATGTTAGAAGTGATAGGGTGAGCTGTAGAGTGTTTTTATAGAGTATTGGAACTCCACCAGCTCTGTTATTTTTTCTGTCTCCCCTGAATATGCTATAATCCAGTAGAGTATCCCATTATCTTTTGTTTCATTTCTTAGCCATGTCTCAGTTTTACTACGTCAGGTGAATATAAGGCAAGCCATGCATAGAATTCTGGTAGCTTGTTGTAGATGTTTCTAAGATTAATATGGATGATAAGCAGAAAGAGGAGCTTATGGAGTATTTTATGGGAGAAATGAGATTGGTAGAAGTAGTAGGGTAGAATGAGTGAGGGACAGAGGTTGAGCAAAGGTTAGGGTGCATGTCACCACTGTTTTTAAGTTTTGGGAGATATAGTGATATGTTATCTGCAATTGTATATGTTTATTTATTTAGGCAATCAGGTTTTGTCACCGAGGCAGAAGCTCTTTACTGTAACATAAGGTAAGAAATATAAGATTTAGGTCCTGATAAATGGAAAATAAGTATCTTCTATATTTAATTACCTGACTTGCCAGAAGCTTGGAAAGGTGAAAAGATTTTATGATGTATTTGTGAAGAATGGCAGATTGTTTCTTGACTGCAAGGATTTATATGGCCTGTTTGCTAGGAGCATAATTACATTCCTCAATCACAGAGAACACAGTTAAACTGATGAAAAAGGCAGCACGCTAAAGGTAAACTCAATACTCCAAAATTTAATCCAAAGACAAATAACAGTTTAAAAGCAAATATACACAATACCAATGCTGGTCCTTGTGCACGAACACAAAACACTCTGTTAAAATATCCACAGTCCAGATGTCTTTGTGGATAAAAAAAACAACTTTCCTTATGAATGAATAACAATAGCTTAAGTGCTTTCATCTCTGTCTAGTCAGAAACTTCCTCAGAATAACATCACATTTTTTGATTGAGATTTTAAAGTCAACTACAGCCACGCCTCCAATAAAATAACCAGTGAAGGTCACTGTTTAACACAGAGCCATTATTCTTTTTAAAGAGACAGTAATACAAATCCACTATAACCACTCACATAATAAAAATTAAAAAATAATTAAACATTTTTTTAAAAAAATATACATATATACATTCAACTATCTCTCCAAAGCTTTTAGCCTTAAAAAGCATGTCATAGACAGGGATTCATTCAACCCTGGCCATGCTGTTGCATTTGTCCTGATTTGCCATAATCTTTCTTGTTTTTCTAAAAGAAGATTCCAAGGACCCCACCTGGCCCTATATTCTAATACTTCAATAATAAAAAACTTAAAAGCATGATCACTAAATTCCAATATATGTTTAGCCAAGGCATTTGTTTCCTTTCCATTTCTTACATCCCTCAAATGTTCATATATCCTATTCTTTATTTTCCTCTCAGTTTTTCCAATGTAGAATCCTCTGCATTTATTAAATAAGGCACAATATACCACCCTTTCAGTATTACAATCACATTTTTTTTTAACTTTACTTGTACATTATTCACAGTGAATTTATTCCCATCATAAATAAATGGACAATATTTATAGGCTCCACATTTCTTCATACTACCATTTATTGGATGTATCTTCTTTTAGAAAAACAAGAAACATTATGGCAAATCAGGACCAATGCAACAGAATGGCCAGGGTTGAATGAATCCCTGTCTATGACATGCTTTTTAAGGCTAAAAGCTTTGGAGAGATAGTTGAATATATATATATATATATATATATATTTTTAAAAAAAAAATGTTTATTTTTTAATTTTTATTATGTGAGTGGTTATAGTGGATTTGTATTACTGTCTCTTTAAAAAGAATGATAATGGCTCTGTGTTAAACAGTGACCTTCACTGATTATTTTATTGGAGGCGTGGCTGTAGTTGACTTTAAAATCTCCATCAAAAAATGAGATGTTATTCTGAGGAAGTTTCTGACTAGACAGAAATGAAAGCGCTAAAGCTATTGTTATTTATTCATAAGGAAAGTTGTTTTTTAACCACAAAGACATCTGGATTGTGAATATTTTAACAGTGTGTTTTGTGATCGTGCACAAGGGCCAATATTGGTATTGCATGTATTTGCTTTTAAACTATTTGACTTTGGATTAAATTTTGCAGTATTGAGTTTACCTTCAGCGTGCTGCCTTTTTCATATTACATTCCTGTTGATTGTGCTGTCTACAAACTGTGCATACTGCAAGGAAATTTCCAGTAGAGATGAGAGGAAAAATGGAAATGCATTTGTATAGTATGGAGAGCATTAGTGTGTTTATGAAATTATGCTGTCTAAACTGTATGGTTTACAATGATTAAGTCTGATAAGATTTGTATATGCATAGATCCCCAAGACATGAGTAAATCCATAAACAGAGAACAGCATCTATATCACATTCTGTAAGTTGTTACCAGCATCTCAGATATGTTGTACTAGTCTGTACTTTTGGCAAATGAAGCCAGATAAAGAAAGAGCCATATTTTGTACATTTAGCATACCTTAGGATGATACAGATTTCTGAGATATACTTGTATGGTGTTTCACGAGCACTTCAAGTGCTTCACGGAGCTGGCCATGCAGATGATTGAAGGGTTTGCGTGTAGTGTTGCCATTGCTGATGATATACAGAGTTGGGATGTAACCATAGATAATGATAAGAGTCTGATACAGTCACTATATATATTGAATGTATTACTACAATCTAATCAAAATTAAGAGTAAATCCAAGTTACAGAGTTGAGATACACAAGTAATGTTTTAACTTCAGGAAGCTTGAAACTAGGTGATGGAAAGGTCAGACTGTAATAAAGCTGCCGGGGTGACATAATGGTTAAAGCCTTAACCTCACAGATACAAGATGCAGGGTTTGATTCTGATTTCTGTTTTTAGACTATGCTTGTAATGGTCTCTAGACTGATAGCCTAGTATTTAGCTGTGAGCCACCATAAGTAACATAAGTGCTAATTCAGATTCTGGGCATGTTTCAGTATCTTTTGAACTTCATTCTGAATCTGTGTGAAATTAGTGTTGGTAGCATTCATAAATATGGAGCACAGTATGGGATTAGAAGGTACATAGATACACACACACACACCAGCCCTGCACATTACACAATCTCCTATCAGTTGAGGAGTATCAGAAGTTTGGCCAATTGAGAACCAGGGACAAGTATGCTGTAGAGATGAAGTAGGCCAATGAGGCTACTACAAGAATGCAGTCACAGAAGTATCAACTGCTGAACTGCTGTCACTTTTTACAGTTGCACAAATGTGGGCCATCTGTACCTACATATTAATTGCAACACCTGGTTGGATAAATAATGTATTCCCAAGAATAACATTGCTGGACAGTGATTATATTGCAGTGAAATTATATGTTAACAGCAGATCCATCTTGCAGTACGTGCAGAGAAGCATTGTATTGCAGCAATTCCTGTTCCGCACTCTGGAAGGTGACATCAGGAGTCTGCTTGCCAATGAGAGGCATCACAGAAGCTATGTATGAGATGGACATCGACTTTGTTCTGTAGGAATTGGCAATGACATGCAAATATTAATAAGTTTCTGTTGCCCATGTCAATGTCTATGAAACTGTTGTGGTGCAAGGTAAAGTGTTGTCCACATTCATGTTCTTTTCTTTGTCTTGCAGTCTTGTCTGCTGAAATCAATGGATGAACTGCAGCCTTAGATAATTTTCCTTATATGAAATTGTTTTTGAGGAAGTTGAATTTTTCTCTTTTATACCATGACAGCTTGCGTAGAGTCAGTCATAATCTATGGAATATAAACTCAATCCATAATCCCCCCTCCACCCCAAGCTTGTCTTGTATGAGAAAATATCTGAATTAGACCTTAAGAGCTTGCAGAAACACAGAAATGGACATCTCACAAATAATTTGAAAAAAAAGTGAGTTAGCCATTCTAGAATCACTGCAAAGAGAGAGAAAATAAGGGTCATGAAGCCTGACGGGGGGGGGGGGGGTGGTAATTATGGATGTAGACATACCAGAAAAAGATGCAGGAGATCTTGGATGCTGACACATACAAAAAAGTCTCATTAAACAAATTGAATGGTGCATATAGGAAGATTCACTCACAACTGAGTGACATTTTCATGGAAAGTAGAATTGACATTCACCTTTACAGTTATTTAAATATTATTACACCTAGAGTACCTGTGTTCTTTGGCATCCCAAAAATCCACAAGGGCCTCTCTAACACTCCCATGAGACCTGTTGTTGATAGTAGGGATTCCATCACTTCATCCTGTGCACAATATTTAGATTACGAACTAAAGAAAATTATAGAGAAGGAACAACAGATATGCAAGGATTCGTGGAGCTTTTTAGCACACATTAATGAAATTCCCTATGATGCCAATGACACTCTAGTAACTATTGATGTTAAAGATCTTTATACCATCATCCCACAAAACAATGGCTTGGAGTGGGTGAACGAGATGCTGTTAGAGCACAAGGTAGCTAATGACACTATCACTTTATTTTTAGAACTCTTAGAATTTGTTCTCAGTAACAACTTTATCTCTTGACAACAAGTACTACCTGCAGAGTAGAGGGGTGGCCATGGGGTCGCCATGTGGTGGAGCTTTCGCCAATATTGAAATGATGTATTCAGAGAAAAAGTTTGTGTTCCAGTCTAGGTATTACCCAAACATCAGATAATATCTCCGGTTCCAAGATGATATGTGTGTAATTTGGAAAGGTACAAACAGTGAATTGGAGAATTTTTGAAACACATTAATGAAACCACCACCTTCCTTCAATTTACATGGAAAAATAGCACTCAATCTATTGATTATCTGGATGTTTCTTTATGTAAAGATCATGTTAACAACAGGTATGTGGCTAGAATTTTTAGGAAGGAAACCTATTCTAATTCCTTCCTTCATTTCAATAGCTCACATCCTTTTCACCAAAAGAGGTCAATCGTCAAGGAGCAACTGGTTCGAGCAGCCCGGATGACCTCCACTTTTGAGGATTTTTGAGATGAGTGCGATTTCTTAAGTTCCATGTTTCTTAGAAGGGCATACCCAGGCCAACTTGTTGATGAATTAGTAGAAGAAGTTAAAACAAAGAAATTGAATGGCCATTTCAAACAAATATTGGACAAGCAGCGTAGAATTTTAGAACTGACTCCCACAGAGAGGTAGGTGTTGGTGAGACTAACCTCCACAACATTTATCCAAGTGGAACAAAAGAGGTTTCATCGGGCTTCTCTAAGGCACTTGTTATTACTTATAGCAAGGAAGCTCATGCCTTAAGATCCATCTTTGAGAAAAAATGGCCTATATTGCTAGAAGATTCTTACATGAGACAATACACGGGAGATAAACCCACGATTATATATAGGAAAGGGCTTAACCTTAAAGATTTACTTAAAATGAAACAAGTAACCGAAATACAAAATAGACAGGGATTGACTAAGTGTGGGGCATGTTCATGGTGTCATAAAATTCAAGTACCCAACAGCTTTACAGTGAGAAATACCACTTATTATGTGAACACTAAATATTCTTGTTCTTCTAAAGCAGTGGTTTACATGGCATTTTGCACTTCCTGACCGTGCTTCTACATTGGTAAAACGGAGAGAAAATTCTGGCAGAGGATGTATGAACACGATTATGCTGTAAAGAAACAAAACTTAAATAATGCTTTGGGTGGGCACATTAATTGCAATACTGATCACAAATTAAATTTTATGGCCATAGCTTCAGTGTGTGTACAAGACAACAAGCCATGGGGGCTATTTTTAGAAATAAAAGAACTTAAGTGGCAAATCTGCCTACAGGCGAATAGTTGGGCAGGATTGAATGAGCGGATCTCCATTGCACCAGTGTTGAAGTTGAAAGCACTTGAAAGGAAAAAAAGTTAAGATGGCAACATCTAAATAAATAAAATTTATTGCCTTTTATTCACATTTTGATATGTTGTTGTTTGTCTTTCGGCTTTTCCCAGTTAGGGGTCGCCACAGCGGAACTCCGGTCCACTAATGATTGGCAGTTGGTTTTTATGGTGTTGAGTTGCCAGCCCGACACCCAACCTTCGACAAAGGCACACCCATTCAACGCATGTCTTTCGAACGCCCACTCGACCGCGGGGAGGACATGCAGATTCCACACAGAAGGCACTCCCAATCCAAGCTGAGAATCGAATGGGAGAACCTCTTGCTGTGAGGCAGCAATGCTATTGCTGCACCACCGTGGAAGTCATTATTCACATTTTGATATATTCATATATATATATATATTTTTTTTTTTAACAAACACATTTTTCACCTACATATTTTACATATGTATATGTTTTATACATATATTTATTTTTTACACTTTTACATATTTATTCAATATTTAACTTATTTAATATATATATTTATATGCATTTATTTTTTACATATAAAAAAGTGTGCATGTTTGATACTGGTGTAGTGACCTAAGCAACACTTCTTTAATCAGACATGAAGTTGTTCAGAACTATGTATAGTTTATTTTTATTGAGTCTAGAACATACGTTGTTGTTGTTTGTCTTTTCGGCTTTTCCCGGTTAGGGTCGCCACAGCGGAGCTCCGGTCCGCTAATGATTGGCAGTCCATTTTTATAGTGTCAAGTTGCCAGCCCGACTCCCAACGTTCAGCGAAGGCATGCCCATTCACGCATGTCTTTTGGAGGACACTCGACCATGGGGAGGACATGCAGACTCCACACAGAAGGCACTCCAGCCGAGAATCGAACAGAAGAACCTCTTGCTGGCAGGCAACAACGCTACCGCTGTACCACCGCGGATGAGTATAGAACATATACTTTTTTAGAATTATGTTATATATATATATATATATAAGAAGTTAAGAATTTTATTTACAGTTCACTATTAGCTTGATAGCAATGGGCGGCCATGGTGGTGCAGCGATTAGCATTGCCACCTCACAGCAAGAGGTTCTCTGGTTCGATTCTCGGCTGGGGTGCCTTCTGTGCATTTCCTCCGGGTGCTCTGGTTTCCTCCCACATCCCAAAGACATGCTGTAGGTGGATTGAACGCTCTAAATTGGTCCTAGGTGTGAGTGTGTGCGTGTGTGCGCCTTCTGTGGAAGGTTGGGCACCGGGATGGCAACTTGACACCGTAAAACTCCACTGCCAATCATGAGCGAACAGATGATCTGCTGTGGCAACCCCTAACCGGGAAAAGCCGAAAGAAGAAGAAGATTAGCTTGATAGCAATAGAGTGGCAGGCAGGTGCTTTTTAGAATGTGTGTTTTATATTCATGAGATGAAGTATTTAAATGTTATTAATATTCATGAGTTGATTCACCACTCAATGTTACAGGAAGTCTATATAGGAAGTGATTTCAAAATTCCCAACTGTCTGATGACGTTTAACATATGGTTTAAATGAAAACGCTAACCTGATTTTTTATTTTCAGCAAATAAAGGATTGTATGTGACAATTCAACCTTCTAGGTTTGTTCCTTAACCTAGTTTGCTGCCAGTGGAGTCTGTGAACTGCTTTTGTTTCAGTTCTAAATTTCCTTATGACTTAACCTACCAAATAAAAATCACCTAAGTTCAAACCATGCATTCCCCATCATTACACCAGCATTTTATTTTTTCAGAGAAATGGGACCTCCAAGTACCAGTCAAAATCGTTGAGTTGATAGAACAATACAAATTGCAGAGGACTTTTAGAGCGGTAACAGTGTTTGTCACATTGCTTTACTGCAGGGTAGAAATACTAGTTATTAAAATATCAAAGATGGAAAAGCAGAATTTGTTCATCTGCTTCATTTTTTACTTCTGACGAGAGGCCTGATACAAGAGAGTCAAACAAGATCCAAGATGAGATGTCTCTTGTAACTGACAAACTGGGACCATTCTTATCTTAAAGTGAAAAGTTAGCTGAGCTATTATGGAAAACAACCTGAAGTAGTAATGATTTGAGCACCGAAGTTCATCTGTAGTGAAAACTTCAGATGACAAAGTGTAGAGGATGAACAGGTGACATTTGCTCATAGTAAATATTGAGTGCCAGAGTGATTAATTGGGCAAAGAGGCTTTGTTTGATGTACTTTATTTGATGCAGAAGTGTTAAACATTCTGAGAAGTGTCAAGACACCAGACTTTGTTTTGACAGACAATGTAAAATTAGGTTCATCTTTAGCTGCAAGTACCACTGAAATATCTGTGTCTCCATTCCTAAGATATCCGTGCTTTAGAAGACCATTGAGAATTTAGAAATGATTGTTCATGAATTGATAGTAACAAATGCTGCATACTGTATGGTATCAGTGCAAGCTTCATTGTGAAAATAAATGAATGTATTGAAAATAGCATGATGTCTAAGAAATGGTGAAAAGTAATGAAATGAGAAGGTATAAAATGCATGTTATGTATAGTGAAATGTATTGCATCAATATCTCTCTCAAAAATATTGTATATTTTTTCATTTGAAAAAAGGATGGACCATATGATCTGTTTAGAAAAGGTCCATCTCCTTTAACCAGTAGAACCAATGCCTCAGGAATTGGAGCTGGTCATCAGGAAATTTTTTTTCAAGTTGTTAAGAACCATTCCTCTTCCCAGCATGCCCCACAAAAACTAATCTCTCTAGTTCTAGTTTCTCCTGAATGTATTACTAATTAAATGCTTAATGAAATCCATCTACTCCTTTCCATCTGTGGTCACTTCTTTGGTATAATTTTCCTAAATATTTTTGGTTCAAGTCATAAGATTCTCATGTCAGGGTCAGTGGCTGAACAAGTATCACACTTGCCTTTGGTAATAGAAGATCTGAAGGTTGTGGGGTTTTTCCCACTCCAGGTGATTGTATTAATCTTCAAATTGCTGACTTTGTAGTGCAGCATTAGGGGGATTCTGCACTCCTGACTATGCCGCCCTTCAGATGAGATGTTAAGCTGAGGTCCTGTCTGCTTGAGTTGGTGGTAGCTTAAGTGGCTGTAAAAGATCCCACAACACCTATTAAAAGAGTAGAGGTAGTTATTCCCTAGAAGTATAAATACCACCTTAGGTCTCCCCTGAAAAGAGGCCACTAGCTTAATGGGACTAACCTGGTCAACAAAGAATACATAAAAATGACCAATTTCATTGTGGACTGGTGTCCCCAGTCACTCTTTCAAAGGCTCTCAGTCCCTTGATGATAAAGTCTCAAATAACTAAGACTTTTTCATTTCAATCACATTTCATTTTTCTCTGTGTAACCACATATGCTCTGTATCTCATTGTTTTGTGGTATCCAGTATGCTTATCCTTCTGCAGTGATTTTATGTACACACTGTTTTTTTTATTTAGAGTGTACTGTACCTCCCATCCAATGTAATCTGATTTTTTTAGTGTATCATTGTTCTTGCTGTCCATATATTTTCTGCTTTGATGTAATATGACCCTTTTACATTATTGCCACTTTCTTTCACAGATGCTTTTTGTTCTTGAGTTAATATTTCTTTGTAACCAATATATGTTGCCTCTTGTAGGTCCTCAGATATGAAGCAATGATGTGATTTTCTTCATTAAGTTTTAAATGTTCTAGCATTTGATTTATTATCCTTTATACAGCCATCTATTCATTGTATAAGTTGTGTATATTTTCACTGTGTTTATGAACATTTTGTATGTCCTTTATTTAAACGATTGTCTCTTTCATCCTCCTGTTTCACTCTTTCATATTCTGTTTTCATTTTCTGTCTACCTGTGCAGCATTTGACTATAATGCCCCCTCAGTCCTCTAACTATGCTTACCTATCTTCTATTAGTTCTTTCATATTGAATTCTTAAGTATTTTATTTACTTTTTGTTGTCACATGTATTCATATTAGATAGCAGTTTTTGACATTCTATATCTATGTCTAACATTTCAAATTTTCTACATTATGAGCAACCCATTCCTCAGATTTCTGCTACAGTATATCTGTGTTTCACACTCAGGTTACCTAAACTCATATTTAATCAGAACACAGACACTACAGTAATGTCTGGGAGGAACTCTGACTAGAAAAGGCTAGAGAAGTTTCCCCAGTGGAAGTTCTGCCCCACCCCCACCCCAGACCCTATTTAGTATAGTCAATATTGCTACTATCTCAGGTGTCACAAAATATCAAAACAGTGTGATGTAATCAGACAGCAAAATGACAATAAATGAAATTAAATGAAATAAATAAATAAATATATTCTTGACAAAGCTGGTGAAAAGGTGGACTCACTACCTAGATGGACAGGAGACACTCCAGGTGCAGTTAACCATTGACAAGACCCCTATTCAAATCATAGCTAGCTACCGGCCCCCAAATCTGACTCAAGATACCCAATCCACCTATTTGGACCTGTTCGAATCTATCAAGATTCAACCCTTTACCATGATCCTGGGTGGCCTTAACTACCCAAACATAGATTGGAAGAACTACTCATGCCAGAACACAACCCCCCGAGATTCCTCGATTTTGTCAATGCAAACACCTTGGAACAGCTAGTCGATACCCCCACAAGAGGTGATAATATCTTGGACTTGGTATTAACAACATGAGTAACCACTGTAGCATCCCTACAGTATCATCCTCCCTGGTAAGATCCAACCATAAAGCGGTCACTTACGAAGTCACCACCTTCCCTAACCCCCCCCCATAAAGACTTCTCCAAAGCTGATTACAGCCTCCTGAGGGATGGTATAAACAGCTTCACAGCCCCCTCCCACTGTGTAGGAACTGGCACCAATATCCAAAACTATACCAAAGCACTATGTGAACATTTATATAGTTGCATGGAATCAGGAATTCCCAACAGGACTAAATCATCCTCCGCAAGGAAGCGTAAACCAGTCTAGTGGACATCTGCAATAAATAAATTCTATAACAAAAGGAAAAAATTGCTGTCCAAGACCAAGAAGGAGCAGGTACCTAGTTGGAAGCATTGTCTTCTTAGCCCAAACAAGCAAATAAGAGCACTAGTGAAATCCTCCAAAGCAAACTTAGAGTCCAAATTGGCCACATCTACTAGAGACAATCATAAGGCCTTCTTCACATATGTCTGCATCCTCAAAGGAAGCACCCAGATCTGTTCAGAATTGGTGGTCAAGGACACCACTTATACAAATGGCATAGATTTAGCAAACTTGCTGGCTAACCGATTCAGTGAAAACTTTACCCCTCTCTCCGTCCCATCAGTAAATCAGGACATCCCCAGCACCTGCCCCCTTCCTCTTATATCTAGGGAACAGGTCATCACTGCGCTCTCAAAGGCAAAAAATACAGCCTGTATGGGACCTGATAGCATCCCAGGCTGCATCCTAGGTGAACTCAGGCAGGAACTTGCAGCACCTTTAGGTGCCGTATTCAATGAAATCCTGAGTACCAGCTTCATCCCAGCTGAGTGGAGGACAGCCACTGGCATCCCTTTGCACAAATGTGGAGCATCCACCGATACGGAAAATTATAGGCCCATCAACCTAACTAGTCTGATCTGCAAGACCATGGAATGGATTATTATGGACCTCATTAACAAGGACACTGGCAACCTCCAAACACTCAAGTCCACACAGTTTGGTTTCATCAAGGGGAGGTCATGTTTGTTAAATTTGGTTGACTTCTTTGAGACAGTCACCAAAGCTATGGACGAGGGCAAGATGGTGCACACCGCCTACCTTGACCTGGCCAGAGCCTTCGACATTATTCCCCACTCAGGCATAATAGATAAACTCTCTCAACTAGGCATCAATCCATATGTTACCAGATGGGTAGCAAACTGGCTGACTGATAGAACCCACCTACTCAAAATTGGGGAAGCCACGGGAAGCAGTAGACCTGTAACAAGCAGCATACGCCAGGGTTCGGTCTTGGGGCCTCTGTTATTTGGGATATACTTTTCTGAGGTACAGGCCAACACCAGTGGGTTATGGCTGACCATGTTTGCAGATGACTGCAAGCGGAGTGCTGTCATCAATTCCCCTAGTGATGTGGACATCCTCTTAAGAGGGTCTCATTCAGACAAATGACTAGTGTCAGAAACATGGCCTCAAGCTGAATACCAAAAAATGCATCATCATCCCCTTTGGGGAGAGTGTTGTCCCCACAAATTATCACATTAATAACAATGCCCTAAGCACGCAATCAGTCGTGAGGGATTTGGGCACCCAGGTTGATAGCAACCTGACTTTTGACCATCATGTTGCTTCCATTGTACGGAAAGTCTTCTACATGGCCCACCTCATAAGTAAGGGTATCTCATCCAAGAAAAAGGAGGTCATAACATCCCTGTATTCTTCCCTTATAAGGCTCATTATTGGGTACAATGTCCCTTTCAGCATGTACCTCGCAAAACATGTGCTGCAGCTGGAGAGAGCACAGGTGTTCCTCACCAGGCAAATCCAAGGCCACAAGAATCTACCATAGACAGATAGGCTAAAAGCCCTATCCCTCTACTCAGTTTCATACAGACTCCTCAGAGGTGACCTCTGTCTGGCATACAAAGCGATCATGGACCCCACCTTGATGGGACTGCTGCATATCCATAAGTCGTGCTCCACTCGAGTAACCTACATGCGCAGCTTCAACCTGGTCTGTGACATCAACAGGGTTTGGTGGGACAGTTTTGTGTCCCAGAGACTCCCCCATCTGTGGAATAGACTCCTTCTCCACGTCAAACAGAGTACCTCTTTATCCATTTTTAAGTGCATCCTGGATGGGAAAATACATCCCTAGGATTCCACCCATGTCCCTGCTGGACAGGGGCATCAGCTGCTGACTTGTCTAAACATGGGCTAAACCCTTGGTTAGGCTTTTAAGGGCCTCAGGGCCAATAGCCTAGTAACCTCCTATGATCCTATTAACCTAATTGTGTACTCAAATAAGAGACTTCAGTAATACCAGAACAGGAGTATCAGGTATTACCTAGTCTTAGTTGTGTGCAAGTTTGCTAATGCAGACTGGCTGTGTTTAATATCCAGCAGGGGACTTTTCAGAGAACACAAATTACCCATCAGAGACCTGGGACCTTTTATATCCATCTGAGCTACCACCAATCAGATTAGACCTGGTTTTAATGTCTCATCAGAAGGATGACACACTCAGGAGTGCAGCACCTCCTTATGTTGTACTACAGTGTTAGCAATCAATCTACCTGGTGTGGGAAATTAATCCACAGCCTTCACCAAAGGCAAGTATGCTAACTGCTGCACCACTGGCATTTTTGTTATCAGGTTTATAAGGAATGGCTGGGTGAAAATAAATGTGCTGCTTGTGTACTTTTTTAGCTATAAATTGAATTGAATGACTTTACCTAGTTTCAGGAAAAATATGTGTTTTATGCTTGTGTACACTTTGTCATACCTTTCTTGAAGTTTATTTAAGGCAGTGGCATTTTACTGTAAGCCCATTGTGTTATTTTGCATTTACTTTGTGAATATTTAGGGGAACTCTAGGGAATGCTGAGGGTATGTATTGGTTTTGAGTACTACAGTGACAACCATACCTCTCAACTGTCCAGATTTTTGAAGAGTGTCTAGATTTTTGCCTCATGTTTTGGGTGTGTTCCTCATAAAATTTGTGGTTTTCTGGAAAATCACTGAGGATAGAAGCCACTAAATAATGACATACATTTGAGTTTCAGACTTCATATCGATCAAAAATGCATGCTAACACAAATTCTGTTATTCTAACAAAGTTTATAGTGACAATATTTAAAGTCTGTCCCTACTTTTGGGCATTCAGTCTCATTATTATTTTAGGCCTTGTCCAGATTCATTGCACTAAAAGGTTAAGAGGTATGGTGACAACTTAACTTTTGACTGACTCTTTCAAGCAACATTTACTTGCAAGCAGGTTTCTCCCTCAGCAAGAACATGGATTCCCTTATCAGTCCTCCAGTTTCTTCTCCTGTTGTAATTAAAAAAGCAAGTTAAAGAGCCCTTTCCTGTACCACAGGCTCAGTTTAAGTCTCAGCTGTTGGTGGGTGACTCTGCAGTGGCCACTGCTGGTTGTTCTGACCACTCTCTGGTTTCTTTGTGACCCACTAGTGCAGTCCTTTCCACCACCATTGACCAGGAGTTAGCCACATCCTCTTTACTTTTTTGCTTGGGGGGGGGGCAGTATCAGTGCTGGTAAAAGTGCAGGATCCTAGTGTGATATCTGGTGAATATCCCACTAGACTGCCACCAATATGTGATGTCCCCTACTTAAAATCCAGGTCAGTAATTATGGAGCCTCAATCCTTACCACTGACTCCAGTGTGGGAGCATCATGGAAAACACCCGAGCACAGAGCACACAAGAGTAAAATTCCCCAATTTCCCTTAAGAGCACAACAAGAACACGCTCTATTTCCTGGGACTGGACTATATACCTCTGTCCACCCCAAATGTATTGTATTATCATACACTTCAGAGCAATGTGTTCCAGTTTAAGTCCTTTGACTCACACACTCAAAATAAATTTAAATCACAGACACTCTAACACTTATGGGAAGCCTGACACAAATTTCCAGCTGTGTCCCCTCCCCAATACAGATGTTAAACACTGCCACCAGAAGAGAGGTCTACACACCCTTCAAAGGGTGATCAATTATTAAAAATTAAATATCAACATAAATGATAGCTAGGACCAGAAGCAGCCAGGTATTCAAGGTGACCTGAGGAGTATCAAACAGATATAAACACTCTTTAATGTCCAAAGAACACACTGATTGTCCAGCCACAATGCAAAGTAATGAAAACATGTAATAATAAGTAAAATGATTACAAGAATGTAAATCAATAATTTTCAATAAACACCAGAATTCTATCACCAGAATTATAAAATTAAACTGTAGGATACAAGTCCATCATCCTAGAAAAAGTCTAAATAACTAAACTTTCCTATCTAACTAGAGAATACTGTCACTGATCTAATCTAAAATATAACACCAAGGCAAAGGCAGGCTTATGGTTTTTGATGAGTCTTTTTTTCTTGGGTATCCACTGCACAGGACTGTAACTGACTGCAACTCTTAACTAACTGCTTAAACTGACTTCAGCAGTCTCTTTTATAGTCCAGATTAACAGTCTCAACTGTATTATTTTAAAAATAACCATAAAGTGTTTGAAAAAAGTTATTTTTCCTGTCAATCATCTGATCAAATAATTACATAGCAACCAGAAACATTCTAATGACATCACCTACTAATCAGCTGATTCTCCACAGACAGTTTGTACTTTACAATCTCCCTCACAAACATGTGCAATTAGAAATGTATCAAAGCACTGACAGATTCTTTAAACATTTTTTGTAAACAGGGAAATACTCGATGTTTTAAAAACGTATTTACATTTTCACAGTTAGACATGCTGGCATACACTACAAGTTAATCTGAGAATATACACACATCTTCTGCCAGACACAGTAACACAGATGACAATGTTTTCATTTTCTTCATGCCTAGGAACAAATCAGACAGGCCAAAACACACAATGTCAGAAATGTTTGCTCTGATCCATGCTATAGAATCTCTTCATCATCTGTGGTACCTGGGACATTTGCAGGTGATTACAGACAATTCCACAATAATGTGATACATAAATTAACAGGGCACACCAGATTATACCCTCTGGGCAGGCTTGCTGTGGTGGAGAGGAAGGTCACTCTGAAACATTGTTTAGCCCTCCAGGCTTCCTATATTCTGCCCAAGAAAATATAGTGGCAAACAAGCTGGACAAGGACAGACTTTCTTGAATGGGAATTGAACAAGGGTGGAGGAGGTCTTCAAGGAATTGTTCCAATTGTAGGAAAAAAATACAAATCAATCTGTTTGCCTCCTTTCAAAATGATAACATCAGAGATTTTGTACCAGGAATCCTTGCAGCTAGGCCTGGAAACAGATGCATTTTCATTCCCTTGGAAGGAAATGCTCCTGTATACATTTCTACTCTTTCCACTGATATCCAGGGCCATTCTAAAGATGCAGAATGAATCTCCAAAGATCACTGTGGTGAATTCCTTTTGGCCAGGCTACAGTGGTTCTCCCTTCTTATGGAACTGGCCAAGGGCAATTGCCACAAGCTTCCTTACAGATTGAATCTACTCACAGAAGACTGGGGGGATGGTTTGATACACCCCAGTCTGAAATTATCACAGCTTACTGCCCTGATAATTTTACCCTGATGCCTTTTAGGCTCCTTGTTTCTGAGGACATGTGCTTATGGAGGCAACAAACTTTAGTTACTGATTGGGAATGATTTACAAGTTTATGCTACAATATTAACCATGGCCCATTCTTGGATTCTGTACCACTGGTTCTTGTATATTTATGTGAATTACTATTGTCTGGCCTGTTGTACTACTTTAGCAGGGAGTATTTGTTGGCCAATTCACCATAATTGCCCATATGTCCTCTTCTTCTCAGACTTTGCTCAAACTGTTCTAGAAAGGGGTTTTGGGTTTATAAGACCACTTAGTACACAGGTGGTACTTTTTGGGATCTTTACTTTAAGCTGGAATAATAACATTCATCTTTATTAAACAAGTATAACAAATAACACCTGGTGTAAGAGCGACACAAGGTCAGGACAGGTAAAGTACATCAAAACTCAGCAAATCCAATCTCGAACTCCAGTTCAAGGTAGAAAACAGGTTTATTCCATATAGTAGCAATAAAAACGATAAGGAATAAATATTATTGCACAGAATAACAGTCTGAGGAAGCCCTTATGGGTGAAAGCACTTACCTTTATTCTGTGCAATAATATTTATTCCTTATCGTTTTTATTGCTACTATATGGAGTAAACCTGTTTTCTACCCTGAACTGGAGTTCGAGATTGGATTTGCTGAGTTTTGATGTACTTTACCTGTCCTGGTCTTGTGTCGCTCTTACACCAGGTGTTATTTGTTATACTCGTATTTGGATTGCTGGTGGTGTTTGGAGCGTTTACTCTCTGGGAAGTGTTTGTTTTTGGACTTACATTTATTAAACAAGTCTTTTGACTGTTTTTGGTTTGTTTATAAGAAGACTGCTGTGCTTATTGCTCTGACATGTGCAAGAAAGTATCCAAGCTGCAAGTACTCATGGTAGGTGAACCGTGTTTAGTTTTCCTTAGAGATAGTGTTACTTCTATAACAAATCCCCATTCATGCCTATAGTAGTTTCAGAGTTTGCTTTTAATTTAGCAATCATTTTCCACATATTCTGTCCTGAATTTTAAAAGTAGGGACAAAATGATTTTCTATACTCTGGCCATGCCTAAGCAACTCAGATATTATCTTGTCATTTAGAAAAGCTAAACAAGGGACAAAGGGACAACCTGTGTCTTTCCAGACAATCACCTGTTGGTTGTTTCTTGTTAAAGCTTTCTAGAGGCAGCTACTTGGTCCTCTGTTCATACTTTTACAAAGAGTTGTTATCTGGATTCCTTCTCCCGGTCCAGGACAGGTTTTGTGAGGACATACTCCTGGGTTGAGCAGCCAAGTGCTCTGAATCATGTGGGATCCTCTGCATTTAAACACAAACTAGCAGACTGTTCTGCTGTTCTGCATTGAAAAGCATTGTCTCTGCTACACAGTTTTTGATTGGTTAGTATACCGCAATTATTGCCAATCTGCATCGCAGTATACAAACCAATCAAATAACTGCTCTGCTATTCTGCATTGAATAGAGTTGGCACTGCTGCGTTTTTTTTTTTTTTTGATTGGTTTGTATACCACAGTTACAAGCAATTGGCATTGCATTATACGAACCAATCAAATAAATGCTCCTCAGGAAAACGGAGCTAATGAAAACTCCTAATATTTGACCAATTGTATGCCATCACCATTAATTGTTTTTGCCCTACTGTGATGTCTTCAAAAAGGAATTTCAAGGTATAGGAAGATCACCTTTGGACCAGCAAGTTTAAGGAGGGTATTTTGTGTTCATGCTGTGGGTCATGTCTCATCATTCATAGAGGAGGAAGCAAGGAAGGATTTATTTTTTTAATCCGGGGTGAGAGTGGTTTGTTGAGCAGGACACTGACACACAGAAACCAAAGGATGAGACAGCACCAAACTGGAGTTTGCAGTGCATCAGGGACAGAGACCGCTAGATCTCCAACAACCAAAAGGCTGAGATTTGTTTTTGCTGTACTTCGGAACAGTTGTGCTGGTGCTACTAGGCAGGTCTGCTGATTATAGTTGCTCCTTTGATTATTTATTTTTTCCTGAATTTTGCTGTGGGCTGGAGTTGCAGCTGCTTTGTTTCCTGTATTGAGCAGAGGTAAGTGGCATAAAATGTATGTTGTATTCCCAATGTCTCTAGATGATAGTAACTTTAAGTGTCTCTGTCCTGTTCTAATTATTTCTGGTTTTGTCCCTGATTTGTTGTATTCCTCATCCAGATTTTTGCAGAATCTCCAGATTTTTGCCTCATATTTTGGGTGTGCTGCTCATAAAATTTGTGGTTTTCTAACAAATCGTTGTGATCTGTGGATTAAAGTCACTATATAATGACAGGCATTTGAGTTTCAGATTTCATATCCATCAGAAAATGCATGCCAACACAATAATCCTGTTCTAGCAGCTTTCCAAGTTCATAAATGCAATATTTAAAATGTATCCCTATTTTTGAGACTTTGTCCCTAATTATATCAGACTTTGTCCAGATTTCTTGCTAACAGGTTGAGAGGTATGTGTAGTTTTGTGTGCGTTCATAATGTCAAGACTTAGAACTGCTCTACAAAAATTCTCATTTGAGCACTGCAACTCCCCAAGTATGTTGTGCAGTGTTTGTGTTTTCACCTGGCACTGCAACACTAAATATGGTTGCTTACATGTTGGAAAAGGGCAGTTAGAAGTTCAGTAGTATGTTTTACTTTCATTAGTTTGCACTGGTATTAAGTTGTATTTATACTTATCTGTCATTGGATATTAAGTATTGTAAATGAAACATAGGCATTTTTGGTGAATTTGTTTGAGGTGTGTAGGTAATAACAATGCCAAAGTACTTTGAAGATAAAGAAGACCCAACACCTTGCTCTGGTGTAAAAGAGGATTTGAGAACGTGCCTGCTTGAAACTGTGCAATAAAGGTTAGGACTTAAACAGTGCTTACAGTTATTTTATGTAGAGAGAATGGGTACTAATTGACTTGCTTTAGAATAAAATATGAAGTTTAAAATGCATCTGTCAGTCTGAAGATGAGGGAAATACTGTTGGAACCATGTTGTTTGGTTATCAATAAGAGTCTTGGCTAGCCGGAAGTAGCCAAACTAATAACTTCTTTGGAGTTCTGTATATAGATTCATAGTTTCATAGATTAGTACTAGGCTAACTAGCCTAGCCAATTATCCATTATGAGACTCAAAGCCTGCACCTTGTGTTTGTAAGGCAAACACCTTAACCATTAGGCCACCCTCCCAACCCCAATAAGCCTGCTAATTTGAAAAATAACATATTTTAAGTGCTGCTGGAAGAACAGTTGGAAAAAGATAATACATTTTTCTATGTCTATGGGGCAGCATTTAGAGAAGTGTACCCATGTATAAAGATATAAATATGTGGCCAGTTAAAGCAGGGGAATTGCAATGATTTTAGCTAACCTAAAGTAATCATGCTGGGTTGTTTGCTTTCATTTGTTGTCCGTTGTAATTAATATTTTTGAAACTTTTAATTTGTTACTAATTTCTGAAAGAAATGAGGTGGTAGAAAACAAGGTGGGCACTGAAGGGACAAAGAGAGAGTGGAAATCTGAGCTAGGGTCTTCAGTGTCTCCCTGGACTGCAAGCCTAGTAACTACCTATAGACCTAGAAGATGCCACCAAGTTTGTAAAGCCCACATTCTTTTGTTCTTGCACTTGGCTGTGAGTTGTAGTTCATGTAGTATACTTGGGTGTCATTTGATGTGAAGTTATAAGATTTCCTTTATTTGTGTATTGCCTATTCCCTGTTTCTGACTCCAGTGTTAGCTCAGTCCCCTTTACTCCCTCCTAAAATAATGATTTTTGGAGATAATGTGATTAATTATAACCTTGTTGTTTCACAATTCACATTATCTTATTCTGTCAATGTCTCAACTCTCTCTGTCCCTGATTATTTCTGGATTTGTCACTGATTTGTTGAGATGTGCACTAGACAAGAATTAGAATTAAACCTCGTTGTAATTCACATTTTGTTATTCCGTCAATGTCTCAAGTTACACCAATATTTTAAGTGTCTCTGATTGTCTGATTATTTCTGGATTTGTCCCTGATTTGCTGAGATCTATGCTGGTACACGAAAAACACGGTGCCAAAAAAGAAAAAAAATGGCTCAATTATATACGTTAAGTGCTTTTGTTAGGTTTAATGCCAAACTTCATCAGAACAATTTTACAATAAATAGTGTTCCATATTTAAAGTTTGGCATTAAACCTAACAAAAGCATTTAACGTACATAATTGAGCCTTTTTTTTTCTTTTTTGGCACTGTTTTTTGTTTTACAAGGTTTCTTTTTGAGTTTGGATCTATGCTGGTGCCTTTTGGAGAAAATATCATGCATGTCATTTAATAATGACAAAGTTATAAACTTCATCTTCAGAAAATGCTTATTATTTCGAATTCTCTTATTTTGTCAATGCCTCAAGTTAATAGTAGCAATATCTTGTGTCCTTGATTAAGTCTAGATGTGTCCCCTATTCTGCTCTGATTTAGCTTTGATTGTTTAACTCTCAGTGGCATTATTAGTAGTATTAGTGTTTCCACAACTGGAAACTTAGCACGTTCATGCTAGTATCACTGCAGCCTTTGTATATTTTCTTTATAGTGGATCTTTCTGTTGCAGTTAAAGTGTGATATTTGGATTTCAAAGTAACATATTAGGATTTCTTGTTCTACAGATATCCCTTAGTGGGATATGGTATGTCTGCCTTTATGCTTTGTTTGTTTTTATGGTTAAAGATGTGAGATCTTGCATTCTTTGGTCATGACTGTTTCATGACATGATGTCTTTTGTTAATGTCACATTCCTGTAAAAGTACTGAGGGCCATAGCTTGTATTCACTTTTTGAGGCACCTTTGCCAGCTACAGATCAGTGTGTAGGGAAAGGCTAGAACACACCTGCAGTGGTGACAGTGAAGTGCAGGTAGTGTTGGCATGATGTATGCAGTTTATATATTCATTGCTACTGCTTATCTACATTTCTTACTTTAGTTTATAGAAGTGTTTGCAAGTGCATTTGTTGCGCTGGGTTTGTTTGTCCTTAATATGGATTTTGAAATAGAATCAAGGGTGTTTTGAGCATACTGCAAATGTCATTTTACAATGAAAATCACTCTCCCTTCTGCAACACTGGTTAGGTGGGCAAGTGAATGCTGGAGGACTGCAAGTGTCATCGTGGATGCAAGGGAGTGGCAAATCTGATCGTGCAGGCCTTTATAGTGAGCAAAAGGAGTAGAAATGAGCAGAAGATAATGCAGAGGCAGAAATTACCAGTAATGTGGATAGGTTGTGGTTCTGATGACCCATATCTTCGATTTTGAGGAGATGGTTCTGCACCATTTATTTGTCTTTGTTCAGTAACACCATTGTTTTACAAACCTGCTAGGTATAGACTACTGGGATCATGATGAGGACAGGGATATGGATAGAGATGGCACTCCAAAGAAGAAAAGGAGATACACAATTTTTCATTCAAGTTGAGCAAGGGCCTTTGACTGGCTTTCTGTGGGAAGGCACAGAGTAAAATATGCTTTTTTTCAAGACCTGTAGCACAGATTTCACAATCCATCATGGTGACCAACATGATCTGCAACGACATGCCAACAGCGAGAAACACAGACAGAATTGCATGCATGTAGCTGGACTATGGCAGACTTTGGACTTCAGAGTTTAGTAAGTTCAAAGCTTGTTGAGGCAGAGGTTAGTTTTGTGTTGCTCCTTACTAAACGCAACTTATCATTTGCAGTAGAAGAACACATACCAAAATTTATGAAGAAGTGTGGAGAGGATCAAGATATTTTCAGGAAAATGACATGTGGTGCAACAAAGGAGGCCTGCATTGCACAGGATGTTCTGGGGCCTCATTTCCAGAATGACACTGCTGCCAACTGTTAGAAATCACCATTCTGTGTTGTATAAGGGCCAAAGTGCAGACATGGGCGATGACAATTTTTTGATGATCCTTGTCGGATTATGAAAATAATTAGTTTTTTTTTCTTGGCAGAGGAAGCCCAGAAGGGGCAGGAATGGTAGTCAACGGGTCAGAGCGAATGCTTGTGCAACCAGAGACTAGTCCACTTCATCAGGGGAAATGGCTTCCAGCAGCAGAAAAAGCATCTCATTTGAGGATTTAAATGAGGAAAGCAATGAAAGTACACAGAACCAGCAACAGAACAGTCCCCAGCAAACACAAGGGAGAGGCCAGAAGTGGCAAAGGAACAATGGAGGTACCGGGCCGAACAGCAGAAGAAAGAGAAGATAATTGTTAATGTGGACTTTGAGCCTGTTTTATCTTGGGCGGAAGGAGTCGGGCCCAAATGATATGATGAACTTGGACAGTTTGACATCATTAATTTATCCAGGTTTGAGATTACTGATAATGTTAAATGCTTGTTAAATAAGGGTATAAAATTTGTACCCAACCATTTTCCCAGCCCAGTGGATGTATTGCTTGAAGTTGGATGCTTTTGTAGAAAACTGAACTTAGCAATGTTTTTTCAAGATAAAAATACTCAAGTTAGTAATACAAATGATTTTCAATGGGAGAGTTCTGTGGGGGAAATAGATAGTAGTGATTCTGATGATTCATTATTAAACTTGTCTTTGTATGAAAACATGTTTATAGATGTTAATAATGTAGAGATATATTTACAAGATGAGTCTGAGGAATTTTATGTAGAACTCATGGGCAATAAAAGATTTAATGATGATGGGGGGGTGGGAGCGTTTGTTACGGGATATGGAAAGCTAACGGTTCCACCTGTTCCTTATGAAAGTCATTTTGTTCCCCCAAAGAATACTGTTGCTATCAATGTGTTTGAAAAGACCTTATGTAAAGAAATTGAATGTGGATATAAGAATTTTGTAAAAAAAATAAAAAAATGTATAATTTAACTTGTTGAATTCTTTGCCTTATGCGGAATATAAACATATTTTTGGTAATACATCAGATAAGAGAAGGATATCTCAAGAATTTTCAAAAGTAAGGAATAGGTTATCTAGTAGAAGTTATTCCCCTGATTTGTTGGTAAAGACAGAGAATAGAGTCTTGGGAATCTGACAAAGAGGAAGTAAAGGAATAAGAAGGAGATATGAAAAGCAATCTTCAGATGAAGGTACAAGGAAAATGTATTTTGTCAGTAAATTTTCCCCCTTTTTCACATCATTTAGCTTGATTAGTTAGAAAACTTTGGCCTATTGTGAGAGAATTTATAAGGCTACACAGAGGTTTTCTTGTCAATCGAGTGGAGTAGTTTACATTTTGGGTTGTTATTGTTCACCTAAAAAATGGTATATTGGACAAACTAAGAGACAAGTTAAAAAAACGTATTTTGAAACACATGGGGGACATCAGACACAGCAGATTAGAAAGTCCAGTGGCACATCATTTCTGTTCAAATCATGCAGGCTCAGATTCATCTTTATTTTTTAGTGTGTTGGCCATGCCTTTTCATCAACATGGGGAAGCTCATTATAAAAAACTGTTATCTTTGCAAACCAGCTTCATCATTAATTACAACACTTTATTTCCTTCAGATCTTAACCTGGAGGTAAATATTAATATCTAACTATTAATATGTGATATTGATGTTGGAAAAGTTATCTAGGTACTAATTTTTGTTTCACAATGGTTTGGCCAATTTGAAACATGCATTTAAATATAAATAAGTGTTGACTATAAATGGTAAGAATTATAATCAATACAGTGTATAATGAATGTAAGGCTGGGAAATGAGTTAACAAGCATTTTTTAATGGTTCAAAGTCACTTTAAATGAAAGGGGTTGTGTAGTTTGTATAATTGGTTTACATCATGTGATTCAATATAAATAATGTGCTTTTGGTATAACAAATTATCCCTTGAAGGCTTTTTAGCCGAGGTCCCAGGAGACACCAGTAAAGTTATTTTGCACTTTACGTTTGAGAGTCTTCATTTTTTTTGTGTGTTTTTCATTTTTTCATTTTTTCGTGGTTTGAAGTTTGAGTCTTAGTTAAAATATCTGAGCCAGTTAAAATAAATAGCATTCAACCCCTCACTAATATGAGTGTATTTATTAAAGCTGTCCATGTTTGCACAAAAAAGTTATAAACATTTAATAAAATGTTATGACATCTGCTAATATGCACATACTGCTCTAATGAGGTTTTACTGTAATCAAAAGTCCTAGTTATAAAAAATGTGAGAAAGTGTCTTATGAATGTGTCCTGATTCTAATAATAGTACAAAATGACGATATAATTAGAATAAAATATTTAAAAAATGGTTAATATAAATAGAAACATATTTGTATACAAATGTAGCCACTAAACCAGAATTAATAATTAATATTACATTTTAAAATTACGTTTACAAAGTTAATAGTTTATAAAATTTTTGTTAATTACAAATAACAAATAAGTAAATAAAATTCATACCTTTAGTCTTGTAAACAATGGGGCAACTCTCTTGGCTCTAGTACACTTTTCAGCAAGCAATAATAGTTTAGTCCAGGCTTTCTGGACCAGAGCCATGGACAAGGGTAAGGTGGTCCACACAGCCTATCTAGACCTTGCCAAGGCCTTTGACACCATCCCCCACTCTGGAATCATAGATAAACTTACTAAGTTGGGCATTAATCCCTATGTCACCCAATGGGTTGCTAAATGGCTTACTGATAGAACCCACACTGTAAAAGTAGCCGACTCCAAATCCAGCTCCAGACAAGTGGAGTACCTCAGGGTTCAGTCCTGGGGCCGCTCTTGTTTGGCATCTACTTCTCTGAAGTACAGGTCAACACTAAGGGACTCTGGCTAACAAAGTTTGCAGATGACTGCAAACTGGGAGCCATTATTGAATCCCCAAATGATGTGGATACTCTACAAAGGGCCTTACAGAAACAGATGCTTGGTGCCAGAGCCATGGGCTCAAGCTCAATGCCAAGAAATGTATTGTTATCCCCTTTGGGAAAAAAACATGTATCCATGAATTACCATATAGGTGGCAGTACACTAAACACAGAAAGTGTGATAAGAGACTTAGGGACACAGGTGGACAGTGGTCTCACCTTCGATAACCACATCGCCACAACAGTCAGGAAATCCTTCTATGTGGCACACCTCATCACGAAGGGTTTTCATCCAAAAAAAAGGAGGTCATTGTCCCACTGTACTCATCCCTCATTAGACCCATTATAGAATACAATGCCCCATTTGGTATGTACCTCTCAAGACATCTGCAACAACTGGAAAGGCCTCAGAAATACCTCACTAAAAGAATCACAGGCCTAAAGCAGATGCCCTACGCTGACCGCCTTAAAAAACTCCAGCTATAATTTGTCGCATATCGTCTACTCAGAGGTGATCTCTGCTTAACATACAAGGCCATGTCAAACCCAGAGCTGTTGGACATGCTACACTTAAAGAAATCCCAATCCCTCAGAGCTACACGCTCCAGGGATCTAAACCTTGTCATCACAATAAACAAAACATGCTGGAGGGATATGTTCCTGACCCAGAGACTCCCCAGACTCTGGAATAGATTGCCCATACATGTCAAGCAGAGTGCCTCTTTGGACCTCTTCAAGAGGAACCTTGACGATTGGATGGGAGAAAGGAAATTCACCCCAGGGATCACGTCAGTCGCCCTGCTAGACAGGGGTCCAGGAAAGTAAATAATGTGGGAGAAATAGCCAGGGAATTGTTATGGCTAGGCTTGTATAGGCCCTAGGGCTGATAGCCTAATACCAACCTATGAACCTAAAAGAGTTCAGCCTTAGTTGCTTTAGTTCCCATATAAGTTGTTGTGTTTCTAAAGTATTTGGGATGTCTCCTTCAAGTTCGGTGAGGTCTATGTGATCATGTATTTGGAATATAAACCCAGAGTGTCTTCTGTAGAGTTGAAGGTGTCTGGTCAGGGCATTGTTTCTACATTTAGACCAGATCTCGGATAGATGAGGTGAAATCCTTCATTTCAGTTTATTAATAGCCTTTGCCAGGTAAATACATCACATCCATTGCAACTAGCCCTGTAAACAACTTGTGTAGAGTTGCAGTCTCAGTCTGCATTAGTCTTAATACGTTTCTTTAAATATGAGCAGTAAAAACAGTCCCCCTCTTGAATGTAGGCGCAAAATGAACAGCTTGTTTCACATTTATTCGTGTTCCTTTCTTGTGGTTTAGGTTTTCCTTCTACAAAGCTGTTACTATTTCTATCCTTCAAAAGTCAGGGCTTCACCCAAAATGCCAGCAAGATAATGGCTATCTTGTTCTTCCCTACTTTCATTAGTGGATTTATACTTTGAAAAGTTTTTAAAGACAGTATTTCTACCACCCGTTATTAGGTGGAATATTCACAGTATGGTTTTAATTAGGTGCCTGCATTTTAAGTAACTCTAGGGAATCTTAGATTTTCCACACAGGGAAGTTTCCTTATTATTTATAATTCACATTTTGCATACAGCTTTATAAATGCATTTTAGTGGAGATGTACAGATGAGCTAATAACCTTCAGGCTGAAACACTGATAAGGGCAAGATGTGCTGAACTCATAGATTCTCAAAAGAACATTTTTTGGCAGAGCAACCTACAGTCATGTTAAATTCCTTACACGTCAAGTCCAAAAACCCTAACCATTCTATACCCACAAAAAAATCTTAATTTTTAATCTATTCCATGTATATTCCATTTTCTTCCTTGCATACTTTTATATAGCATAAAAGCTTTAACTGGCATCTTATTTAATAATAAGATCCATATGAGCACCATTTCCACACCCTTTTATCTTATTTTTATAATTTTGTTCTTCAGTCAATTCCTGACAAGGATGTGCAATATAATATTCTGCTGTAATGGACTTGTATCATATTTTTTATCTTTCTGTGTCTAATCAATATTTATTTTCTATGTAAACATTTTCTTAATATACTGCTTAACATTAATTTCCATCCACTGCTAACTTTTTTTTTCTTTTTTGACTTCTTCATACTTTTCATATGATTTGCTTATCAGCGAACACTTACACTTCATCTTCCACAAAGTGCAAAAAATGAGAAGGGGACAAAAATGGAATTAAATAAGATACACTTCTTGATCAAGATTAACCTTTTACCATATAACGCCAAGAATCAGATTAAAACAAAACATTTTTTTACTGTCGGAAGCATAAATTACACTTCTTAAATAAGCTAATTTTCCTAACTAAATAAATCAGATACACTTTCTTTTTATAACACAAGTTAAATTATTTTATTAAATCTTCTTTGAGATTCAGAAACATGCTTAACACGATTGTGGATTGCCCTCTGCAAGTACTACTGACAGCATGTTGAGCCCCAAATCTCATTATCAATTAAAACATGAAAACTCACTAATTTGGTCTCAGCTAATTATTAATTCTAATGGCACCTAGGCAGAATTTGTGGTGTGAGAGTAAACTTTGCAGTAATGACTATGGAGTCAGATGAAAAAAGTGCTAAGCATAGAGGGTGTATGTGCCTCAATGTTTGAACATGTGCTAAGAAATGATATAAGAAAAGTGTCATTCTAGTTTAAATGGGGCAATTGCACTGCTTAAATCTGTTTTTTTCATCATATTAATGGGTGGAAGTGGGAATATATGACAGCAGAGAAAGGGGAACAACAACAGAGAAAAACATGAGGAACCAGGGAGGGTAAGAATAGAAGGGGAGGGAGTGGGATGGTACAATTGTTTGTAGCGCAGGTGCACATTTTTTTAAAAAAGGAAAAGCTGGCGAAGGATGTAAGGGAAGGTGAGTGTGTGATAAGAGGCTGAGGATGGGTAGCAAGAGTAAACACACAAGCATGTAGCAGAGACCAAAGTCTGATGGGAGGTGTTGACACATTGAACAAGGGGAGGACAGTGGAGTTCAGAGACATAGACAAACAAAGGGAGGACACTGTTGGTGGGGAGGAGTGAACAACAAACAGGAGAAGGTATTGACACAAAATTGTGAGCTGCACTGGGATGGGGCTATAGTGGGTATGATCTCCTATGCTGCTCTGCTAGTGCAATCACCAGGGGGAGGACAGAGCACCTTGTCCACCCTCCCCCCTGGGTCCTACCTCATCCATTGCTGGCAGTGGCAGGCAGTGATGAAACTTTACTAGTTACAAAAGGTGCTTTTCCAGGTGGCCAATGCAGGCATCTAGCCAGTGTTCCTGTGGCTCCCCATTACCTCCACCAGGTTCCTGCAAGTCTCAAACTCACTACTATTGGCAGAGCCACTGGTGGGAACAGTGGCACTCCCAAGCAAGTGAAGGACCACCAAGGGAAGGAAAGGTGGTCATTTTGTTGTTCCCTGCTGTAGCCACTAGGGAGGCAGCTCATGATGCTGTGTGGGGAAATGCAGGCACTGGCTGGGTGACTGCGGATTCAAGCTTAGCCACTGTCACTGTCACTGTGGTGCAGTTGTTATAGATGGTTATAAACTGAAGGGAATTAAGTATCATAGCAAACATAGCAAAATAGGTTAATAAGAATGGAGAATAACAAAGGAAGGAATGGAAGATAGACAAACTGGCAGTAAAATTAATATACTAATTCTAAGATATTTATATGGAGGTACCGTCTCTGCAGTGTCTGCATGTCCTCCCTGTGTTTGCATGGATTTTCTTTGGGTGCTTGTGTTTCCTCTGACATTTAAAAGACATGCTGTAGGTGGATTGGACGCTCTAAACTGACCATAGGTGTGTGTGTGTGTGTGTGTGTGTGTGTGTGTGTGTGTGTGTGTGTGTGTGTGTGTGTGTGTGTGTGTTCATGTGTGTGATATGGAAGAACAACTGTGGCAGGGCTAGCCACTCAACAGTGTAAATATTTGATGTAGATGATAGGTACTGTTGATGAGACACCCTGACCCATAATGGGAAAATGGGTTTTTGGATGGATGGATATATGACTATCGGCATCATACAAATTATAAATACAACTACAAAAGCCTAAAAAGCCGATTATCAACATATGTGTCTGATATGTAAAGGATGTTATGCTATGATGTGCTGTCTTAACAAGGTGCTCACAGGTAAACATTCTTACAGTGTACTACTTGTGCATATTATACTCAGATGTAGAGTGTCACTCTACCTAGAAAGTGCTGGGACATCACTGTGAGTCACTGTCCATTTGCCCTTCTATACCTTTCCTTCACTGTATCACTTGCATGTCTACAGGCCTAAAATAAAAGTGGTCACATGCACTACCTGAATAACTGTTGAGTCATGCTCTAAATAGCATCCAGACCTTTATTTCAATGCAGGTGCAGTCTATGGCCAGCAGTATCTTGAAGAAACAGAATACGTCATAGAAGTCCTGCATTGTGTTGTTTCTCTCCTGCAGTACAAAAAAGCCACATACACTTCCCCACATGCTGTAGTATGGCAATGAAGAATTAGTGGAGTATCCTTGAGGTTGATGCTTGGGTTGGAACTTCCATGTCTCCCTGCTGGCTGCTGAAAGGACCCCATAGCTTGTGTTCTTGAAGCCATACATACCTTGATAGCTATAGGAATAGGTACTCCATGCTCCCACAGGCCTGCAGGTGGTGACAACACATCTCAAACAGCTCTGAATAGTGACTCTGACGACATCATAGATGTCTATAATTTCAATGATATGAAGGGCATGAAATGTTATGGAAAGCCAGATGACAAGGCACCTTCAAGGGTGATGACTTACAACATATTGACTACCAGCAGTGACAACAGCCCTCTGCATATATTCCATCTCTACCATGTACCCCATGTTTCTTTATTCTTTTAAAAATTTAATTTATTTTCTACAAAGCTGTTTCTTTCTCCAAGTATTGCAGTTCCTTTATTGATAATTTAGAATGTTCTCAGACATCTTTCAGATTTTCTTCTTATTTATAAATTTTTTCTAAAAACATACAGTATCTATGACTTTATTAATTTGTTTTTGACCATATATAACTTGACCATGCTTGTTCAACATAGTTGACATTTTAACCTTATTATGTTTTGGTTACCCAGAAAGAGGAATCCTCCTCCTTTTTCCTCTTTTTAAAAAAAATATTTTTTCAAGTTACTCATTTTATATAGTTTTCTTTCTGTAAACATTCCATTTTATTTTGTTTTAATATCTTATCAAATTTATTTATTTTACAGTTTGTTTACCAAGATAGTCCATTGGGCCAAGAAGAGCCCGTTTTCAATAGAGTCCCTGGGAGAAAAGCTCCATGAACAACAATACAATATGAAGACAATACATTTACATTTATGTAATACTATTGAAGAATGATGGTATATAACATGATAAAAAATCCATGATTGCAGTGAAAATACAGTCAAAAAAGCAAAAGGTAAAATTACACACACACACACACACACACACACACACACACACACACACACACACACACACACACATAAATAAGTCAATTAAAATAAGAAAAATCCATTGGTGCATATCCCTGTTAGATTTGTTACAATGTGAAATAACACAGGGTTGCCATTACAGTTTTACATAAAATCTTAGTAGAGTTAAAGTAGGATAGGGGGATAAGAGGTGTTAATTGTTGAATGTAAGAAGGATGGGACAATAAGAAAAAAAATTACTTACCAAAAGTACTTGTTTTCTATTTGCAACAGTCAGTTTTGCACTTTTTTAAGTACTACCCACCTTTCCTCCCAAGTCTGTCTTATCTGCCTTACTAATTTGACTTGTTAATCTCATTAAACACATTTCTGTCCTAATAAATGTCTTGCTTTCATCAAACCTATGACAGATGGTCAGAGAACCCTGCTACCCTTTTCCACTTGCTATCTCCAGACTAATACTGTCTATAGTATATGCAAACTTTCTTTTTGACTTAATAATAGTTATCCACAAAATTAGATTTTTAGCATGTTCACATCTCACAGATTTTTCTCCCCTTCCCCACATTACAAAGTCTCTGTCTACAGTAATACTCTGAATCACTACATACTGCTGTAAAATTTTCAAAAATCAGTACCCTTTTACTCATATCAGTGGCTTATAAATCAACTCTGTCTTGCTTTCTCAAACCATACCTAGATTGGTAGTTAACTAAAACAGAAATATATGAACAATTCTGTCTGCCTCCATAGCTCAGAAAGATGGACCTCTGTGTACAACCCAAGCAATCAGGGTTCAGTTTGTTGCCTTGGCAGTGGAGGAGCCAGGCATGGAGGGGTAGGAGTGAAGCGACACAGTCCACTCACTTTCGTTGGGGGGTGGGGGATTATGCTCACTCAGGGGCACACTGGACAGTGTGATTTCCCTGGTGGAGACAAGGGAATCCACTGTTCATATTTCAGGGGAGGAGCAGGGTTGTTTGGAGAGAATGGCTTTTGTGAAAGTGAAGGATTATCCTTTGTGGTCAGCCAATTGAATGTCCCCTCCTTAGTGCTTCACCAGCTACTTGCAGGGATTAAAGCCTAAATAAACATTCTGAACCATCTGTGATGGCTGTCTGAATTATAATAGCTTCCCAATCAACCCTTACCCTGGTGATGAGGATTAAATGGGTCAGCTGACCTGGATGGGGTTGATGATCAGCAGACTGCAGTGCCACAAAATAACAAAAAGAATACCTGACCATTCCTTATATCCAAAGGTCCATATAATGTCATATCTCCATAATTTTTGAATTTGTTCTATTTTCAGCTCAGTTTAACTATGCATCAATTAAAGAGATAATATGCACATAAACTGTCTTACACAGGTCTGCTACAAAAAGTCATAATTTACCCTTAATGCTATTCACATTAATAGCCAATATATTTATATTAGCCTTTATTTTTTTATTTTCCATCTGATTTTGCTTAGAATGTCTTCCATGCTTTCTTTTCTTTGATTTAACTGTCCCCTATAGGGACACCTTCTATCTCATGTACATCCTCTTCAGTCACTTCTCCCACCTCCTCTGGTTTATTTCTACATTTTGTAAGCCCTATCACAAGTTCTATTTTAGTATTATCATTTACAGTTTCGTCAAGCAAATCCACGTTATTCCCATCAGATAAAGCATCCCCAGTTTCGGATGTTTCGGCAGTACCCCCCTCCCCTATTATTTTCATTCTCATTTCCAACAATGCTTTGTTTTCTATTTAAAAAGGACAATCAAATCACAACTGCATTTAACTGTTGCACTTTCTGCAATTGATTTTGTACTTTCTTAAAGAATTTCCTTTTTCTGCACATTACCAGTACCTTCCCGGATCACAGTCTTGAATAAAATGATTAAGATCACCACAAAAGAAGCAGGACTTAGGCTACCCCCAACCTTTACTAGCTTCACACATCTTGTTTATAATTATTACATTTTGCAAATGATGAATGATTTTTTTGTCATATGCAGTTTGGCATTTCTGAGAGCAATAAGCTTGTAGATCATCCTTTGCTATTGCAGTCATCCTGAATTGCACAATGTCTTTCTTTTTACTGTTAAAGTTTTCAGACATTACAGTATGATCTCTCCATGGAGTGAGTCCTGTAGGTCAAAAAAACGTTTTGCCAAAGCAAGTGTCTCAAATGAAATTTCACAGAAACCCACAGTACCTATATGAATTAAAGCCTTCACATTTTGTGCCCTAAAACCTAAAGCCACTACCTTTTTATTCTAATGGACATAACTGTTTATGGTTTTATCCTCTTTAACTGAAATTTAGACAACTAGCTAATGGGGCAACACAGACTGCAGCACTCTCACATTAGAAAACACACATACTGCTGCTGCATACGATCATGGTTCCTGTTCAGTTACCACTTCTACCCAAGAATCAGAATGACATCAGCATGGACTTTGGCCCCAGAAATATTTTTTGGACAGATTCTGATAACACTTTACCTGATAATTTATCATAGCTTCAGTTCCTTTGTTTGCTATTAACAATCATCCAATTTACAACACTATCTCCCCATTTGACCTCTTCACCATTTCTTTGTTCCTTTTGAAGTATTAATTTCACTAATATATCATCATCCATATCCCCAAAAGCAATAGTAGCTCTCACCATTTGTAACTCCAATACAGTTTCATTTATGGTATCAGGTATTCACACTCAAAACACCCATATCCCTATAGACATCAGGAGTGCCTTCCTCCACCATTAATGCCTATATTACCCATCAGTCTCTGTGTAAAAATTCAGGAGATGTTGAAAAGATCAGGGGAATTTGTCTGGCCCTGGCCAAATTTCCCATAGCCAGTATGAATACCACCTTGAGTCTCCCCTAAAATATAGGCCACAGACTTAGCAGGACTAACCCGGTCAGCAAAACAAACATACATACATACATACATACATAAAACATATGCATCCCTATCCAGATATATTATAACTCATTTGTAAAACTAGACCAAGTATGGCAATAAATCTTTGCTGTTTTATATTCTTGGATTAGATTCTCTCTGAAAATGACAGCACATTTTCTGTCATAATATTTTGCAGCATGTTCTCTAGTACTAAGGTTAAATTAATTGGGTTGTAATTTCTAGGCCTAGTTCCTTTGTGGAGAAGCACTACCACTACTTTTATTTAAACTCTTTAGTATCCTCCACTAGCTGATGATCTGTTGAATGTGAATGTGCTTTAGAAGCTTCATAAGAACCTTGGCCAATTTTTGGCAATCTGATTCGCACCCAGGCTCTGTTTTGCCTTAGTATGGCCAATTTATTTTCCTTCCTCCTGGATTCAGTGTCCCCAAGCCTTTTCCTCCTTTCCTTCTTCCTTTTATCCCAGTTTGATACCCACCACTTCTTTTGTGAAGATTAAAACTGAAGGCAAATAAACCTGTCTAGAAGCTCATATTTTTCTCTATCTCCTGTTATGTCCCTCCTCATTAGTTTGACATTGTCTGTCCCTTCCTCTTTCCTTTACACTATCAACCTAAAAAACTTCTTATATCCCTGCCTTACTCCTTCCAGTTCCCTTCCACATAAGCCATAAATGCCCAGTCTTTATATACCCTTTCCTATCCTCTGTGTACTGTAGCTTTTCTCCCTTAACTCATTGCTTACATTTCCTGTATGCCCTCTTCTTCCCCTTTATTGCCTTTCTGACTTCTTTCTTCAGTCACAAAAGTTCTCTCCTTACTTTCTTCTTGCTGTTTCTTCCCACTCCCTTCTCTTTTGCTGTCCTTACTAAGTTTGTAAGCCTTTTCCATGGTGTGCTTGCAGTTAAATTTCCATTAGTGTCACAGACTGATGTCCACAATCCTTTTCCACTTTACAGGAAAACTTTCAGTTGTCCCAAATGGCTTCCTATTGAAAGTGTGAGGCTTGATATTTCAAGTTATGATAATTCAATAATCTGACTGTGATAACAACAAAATCAATGACTTTCAGAACTCACTGAAACATATTTAAAGCATTTTTTCAAGGAGTCTTTGCCTCGTCATAGCACTTTGAATGTAGGCCGGGCCACCCCATATTCCTGCCACTTATCTACTGACTCCAAGATTAATATATCTCAAAGTAGGGGGAGTATTCTAAGATACTGCAGTCTTGAAACTAATTTGTATTTCCCCTGATTATACTTAAGATCTCACTGTTACAAATATCACAACTTCAGTCTTCAGAAATTCAATGGGTACCTGTTCCATACATATGTCTTAATCTATGAACTTAATCTGGTATTTTATGAGTAAGGCAATGGAAGAATTTACATCCATTGATATAATAATAAGGTTAATTAGGAGGATATATGAGGGATCGGAGGCAAAAATGTAAGTAGGATGGTTCCCTTGTGACAAGTTGTATATGAACAGAGGAACCAGGTAGGGTGTTTTTCTTTGTTATTTGCCTTATATGTGGAGCCATTGCAAAGAAAATAAGGGATTCAGAAATTGAAAGCTATAACTGGTATGGTAATCAAGTTGGCTTTATTTGCAGACAATATTATTTTGTACCTGATAAAACCAGAAAAGGACATTTCTGCATTGTATAAACATTCTGAGACAGCTTCACTTTTTTCTGGATATAAAATTAATGATATAGCAGTAAACTATGTACCCACACATGAACTGGTTTGGCAATACCCATATTTATGGGGACGTGATTAAATGAAGTATTTAGGAGTATGGGTTAAAAAGGTTTCTATTATGGCAGTGAAGGATAAGTGGGAAGAGACTAAATAAAAGTTAATAAAAAAACTGAAACATTGGAAGCTCTTGTTTATGGATATGGCTAGCAACATACAAGCAGTCTCTTTAGTTTTATATACAGGTCAGGCATATTTTTATCAACCTGGGGGGAAGTTTTGGACAGTAATAAAGAGTTAAATGATTTTGTCTGGGAGGAGAAGAAGGCAAGGATCAAGTGGGATAAGCTGATTCTTCCAACAGAATAGGTTTAGGGTTACCTTATTTGAAAACAACCTCAGAATATCCTGTCGTGGTATGTATTCTGCAGTGTATATATTTCTTTCAAAAATGTTATTGTCCCTAACAGTAAGCTGAGCTACCCTAACTAATTAAGACCTAATGACATGTTTCACATGCTGTGGATGGAAGCTTTGTGTATACATTTAACTGCTTACAAATACAATGGCTGAATGCTTCAGAAAAGCACCTGTTTGAAACTTGAAGCATATTCAAACTTTACATCTAAATAAACTATCTTCTTTTAATGAACCTTGAAAAATTGTGCTAGTATTTAATTTCTAAATACTTTTTTTAATTAATCATTAGTACCCTTTCAAATAGAAAATACATTTTCAATGAATCTGTAGTAGCACTCATAGCCATAAATTTAATCTAATAATAACATTCTTTTTTTTTAAATACAAAAAAAGTTAGGCATAATGACACAACTGGCATAAAACACTTGCTTCCCTGTTATTCCAAGTGGAATGTATAGATAGAAAAGACCTCATCAGTTCAATGCCAGCTTCATATAATATATATATATATATATATATATATATATATATATATATATATATGGTACAATTTCAGTGATAATACATAAATATCCAGCAAAATCATTATTCCTAGGAAACAAACCTAGATTTTCCAAGAAGTGACAAGAGCCAGTAATGTAAGATCTACCATGAAACAAAAAAAGTTTTTTTCCTTCAATGTACATAGAAATGGGCTCAGTCTTAATCCCCTCAATAGAAGCAATAGGATGGTGTATTATTCTTGAAATGCCACAAATAATTCCTATTTTTGGAGCAGGAACTTGTAAAAAATGAATGTCTCTTGTCAGTAAGAAGTCACTAATCACATCATCAATCAATGTCTTAAAAATGAAGTCTGTTAAGTTAGGCCTTTATTTATGTCTAGCTCCAGGGTATATCACTGTTATTTGGACAATATGGTACTGATAAGTTAGGTTCCCTATAATGTGATCAAAACCTTAGGTTATCGAACACTTAAGGGTCGATCACGAAATGTCAAAGTCTGAAAATTGTGAATGGCCATTTCCACACAGGGAAACGAGTCGTTTGGCCAATACATAGATTTTGTTCTTTCTCCACTGTAGAGCGATCTCGGGGTTGGTATATTTAGTTGGGGGGCACAACCCCCCCACATTAGGGTGTGTGTGGGGCAAAGCCCCCTACTTTATTTTTGTTTACAACTTTTTTTTTTAATTTGGCCAACGGCATTGTTTCCCTGTGTGGAAATGGTCGTTATGGATCTTAAGGGTTCGATATTTTGTGATTAACCTTTAGGTGTTCGATAACCTAAGGTTTCGATCATGTAATATAGACCTGATAAGTTATATCATTAAGGAAGGTGGAACAAGTTCTTACCACTTGTTCAGGAAAGCAAAGTACCTATTGGAGTGAACTATAGCATATGGTCTTTCTCTTTCAGTGGTACACATCCAGGAAATTGCATATTCCCTTGTGGTTCATCTCAGCAGAGACTTTCCACAGAGAGCATTTTTTAAGTGTCCCACAAGATAGGTAACCTGGAACTCAACCTCAGAGCATCTTTGTTGAAGTGTTAACATTTATTTTCTATGATAATCACCCCAGAAGAACTTGTAAGTGGTGTTTACTAGCTTGCAGCCTTGTGGACTTGTGAGCTCTTTGCTTCTTCTCCACCAACCATGATCCCCCACCTTCTAACCTATGACAGACAGGAGAGAGCCATATTGATGCTGCTGTCAATGTTTGGATCATCATGATTGGTTGCCAACCTTTTTTTCCATTTTGTAAGCTCATTACTGGACACTTTCTTGCTTGAAGAAGCTACTAACTGGACATCTAGAGTCATGTATTCTACACCCATATGTTAACTGCTATTTTACACCAAATCCCAGAGTGACAGGTGCTCCTAGCCTTTCTGCGGATGTGATCAAAATCCTAAAAGTGGTCCATCCTTCCATCTAAAAAGCATATAATAGTAAGTGAACTAGATTTTGTCAGATAACAAAGGACAAAGCCCCTGGCACACTGAATTGTACTACTTCATTATTTTAGTTAACTTTTCCGTTTAACATTAATTTGAGTTATTCCAAGCTTGAAGGTCACCTTTTTTGCTATCTATAATTTTTATGACGGGGAGGATGGACATTCTTTGGTTTCAATAACAGTGTTCAAAAGTTTACATTTCTTTCATTGAATATTATTTTCCGGGTGGTTAAATGTCATACAGAAAAATGTGGGAATTTCAGTCACTTATGGTATTCATTCAGTCTCTGATTACTTGCTTAATCCATGTTAGGTTTGGGGAAGATCTGCAGGCTATCCTGGCACTCAATAAGCACAAGGCAGAGAAAGCTTGTCCTGGATGGGTCACCAATCAGTCATGAGCCATACACAACTGTCTCACACTTGTATGCAGTAAGGATAGTCACCACTTCATCTACTATGTTTTTGAAGGATGGGGGAAAACAGAAGCACCCAACCAAAAAAATCAATGTACAGGGAGGATATTCTCAAGTGATTGTTTTCTTTGACAGGATAAGAGAAGGCAAACAGATGACCAAACAGTGTTTCCTTGGATCAGTTGTATTTTCTCTGATGTGAGAAATATGTGATGTTTTTAGTAGTGCAATCCAGAGAACCCACTTCAGTAAGACTTTAGCTACTTCAGTCACCTTGTGCAAGTGAGTCAGATAATCTTTATGATGTGGCCTTAGTCCTTTCATACATTTTCTAAGCATTATAAGTTAGATTTTACCTCTATATCCATAGTTTCCTTTTCTTAGGGCTGTCTTCGGTAATGTTCAACCTTGTGCTCTCCACACCACAAAGGGTCTTCATTTTCTGCAATAATCACACCTGTTATGAAGGTGCTTTCCACTGCTGGATCATCTTGAGAGACGATGACAAAGTAATATGAGCTCTTTACAATAACACTGCATCCTGAATCTTTAAAACTAGATCTGACAGTAAGAAGTTCCACTTGATTTCTTTGCTGATGTCATTCCATTCTGGTGTCCTCTTCCTTCCAGTTTTATTTTTCTTAACAATTGCATGCTTAGGCACCAGTTGAATATAACAGCTACTCTGTTTAGTTGATAATATTGTTCAAAACTGGAGTGAAGGGAAAGGAAGAGACCAGTTTAGGTTGCTGGTGGCAGCAACAAGTGTCAGTTTAGGAAGAAGACCTACCAGATCTGGTGTGAGATGCAATCCTAAAGGTACTTTCTGGAGCCACATTACCATCTAAGAAATCTAACATTATGCTGACTACCAGACAACTTTTGTTTTCCAGGCTACCTTATGAATTATGCATCTCCTAGCATAATGTTGTCACATTTACATTTTTAGAAGGAATTGCACAGTGACTCTACCCTAATTCTTGAAGTGGTTTCCTAGGACAATATTGCCCACATTTTTGATGAATGTGGTTAATTTAGTGACATTTGAGTATATAATCATATAGTTGATAACCATTTCACCAAAGCTTATTGGACTGGGGCAACCCGATTAAATGGAACATTCATAGAAGCTAACATTTGCCAAGGTTTTATGACCTTGGAGCTTGTTATCATTAAATAATGGCTGTAGGGGAAGACACCCCAATGCAGTAAAATTAAGCTCAGTTTTTTTGTCTAGTTGATGTCAGACGTACCTCAGTAAAACAATCATTGACTGACTGTACTGTATGTAAATATTTGGTCATAGTGTTACATCTTAGTTGATAAAGTCTACATTTCCAACATGCAGTCTGTGAGATCCCAGCTCTTGAACTGTTCCACCATTACTGCATAAGTCTTTCCCAAAAGGTGATTTTGAAAAGTGAATGCAAAAAGCACTATCCGGGATGAAATCATCAGTGGCTGTGACAGATTTCTTTTCAGGAGATGTAGTCCTCATATTAGTTTTCGAAAGATTTGGTCAAAATTATTAATAATTGCCAGCTATGCGCCTGCATTTAGTTTTGTAGACGTTTGATCATATTGTATTTGGGCCCATATTGTCTGTGTGCTATTGCTTATAAGTGTGTTTTGTAGGAATACAGCAGGTTATCAAATTTAGATTTAGCGGGATAATAAAGGCTTACACAATGTTCTGTTATACCACTCAATGTTATGCCTATGTGTTTGATTTTTTTTTTTTTTTATCTTTTGTTTTGGCTCAGATCCTCAGACCTTCAAGCATCTCCATGCCACAAGTGATCTAAGATCTCCACCATCTGTGCTCCAAAGGCATCCCATGTTATCCTGTTAGGGAGGGATCTCCCTTTCAAAATGGATTAGCCTTATTGATAACCCAGCGTATGAGTTTTGCAGTGAAGGACATATTCTAGCTGTTTTTCTATCACCAGCATGTGCTGCTGTTTCCTTTGATTACTCCAACACCCTAGGGTTGAACTACTTCTACTGCATTTGGCACCACTCTGATGTGTCCCTAAACATGGTCTGCATCCACCCTTGTCATGCTGATTGCATGCAGAGCTCTCTTTATTTACTTGGTGATGCCTTGTGGTTTTTACCAGAGGAAACTACCATAGAGAGGAAATCCATATGCTATCCCTAAGGCAGGAAAGCCTGCAAATACTGCCTTCCTGTTCTGGTCATCTAGTGCTAAACTTGCTAGTTGATCTGACAACAATAGCTTTACAGTCTGGCAACCTGCCACTGCACATTGTACAAACACTGTTAATGCCTATATACATGCCTGCATGGGACAGTTCATGAACTATGCCAACGTCATTTGTATAGTTTTCCTCTAAAGGTGATTTAATTTCATACAGTCAACTGTAAAATCACTACTTGTGATAGAATTGTGCAATAAACAATGTGAAAGTTTACAAAATATGATGGTAAAATGAGTTTAAATGAGTATTCTGAAATGCTACCTTTACTGTTGTTAGGAGCCTGTATTTAAAGTGCAAATCCTTGTCAAAAAATTGTTAGGTTTAAATACTGGAGGTTTAAATTTTAGTATTTTATCTATGAGACCCTCTATCATAAACTGTAGCACCATTCTTGCAAAGTACTGTAGTGAAAGTGACAGTCTGTGAAATTACCTTTCCAGTTTAATTATTATTCATATTCGAAAATGTGTATGTCAAAAATCGAGGAAAGTATATGATAAATATGCTTAAAACGAATATTTTTCCCTAAAATTAGTTAATTAGCTGTGTACAAACATGCTGCAGTGTTGTGCTTATTTGTACCCATTTAACTGTTTATTATTTATTTAATGTTTTTAACTGGGTAAGTGGGCTGGTGCAACCTGATCTACGATGGCAAGGGTAAATGCAATATATGACAGTTTAGTGTGGCCAATCGACCGACATCTTTTTCAGGGGGTAAGACTGTGAATCAGAAATTTTACCACTCCGTCATAATATAAGCTGGAGAGAAATGTTGCTACTTCTCAAATTTATAGAGATGCAATGACTTTAGAGAAATGTATTTATGTGCAAAAATGATTAATATCTGTTATATGCACATATTATGTGTCTGCTTCATGTATATCATAATATTTAATTTGCTCTATGTTTTACAAGCAGCTGGTTGTCCCATTGAAAATTAGCTGTTGAGCTGTTTTATAGCTTATGTACTCCTGACTACTGAAGCAATAAGACAGGAAAGCATGTGGCCTGCCCACCTTCTGTTTAAAATGTATTATTTTCTCTTCACTGTGCAAATGTTTTGAGTGGCTGATCATTTTATTTTGCAGCAGGCCTCCTGTTAAGGGCTTATTTATGGTGTTGTTAAATGCTGAGCAGTAATTGTTAATGTGCTGCTACAGCAGATGGTCAGACAACTATCAAAATCTGTGCTTTGGCAAATACTGAGAGACAGAGAGAGGGAGGGAGAATTTTATTTAGTCAGTGCTTTACTTTTCATGAGAATTTCTATTGTTGATTTGGGGACAGAATTCAAAGGTCTTATTTAATTGTATGTTTGATGAATAGCAGGGGCTGCAAAAGACCCTGAGAATGCATTTTACTGCCATTTTGTACAGTGGAATATTGTGTTCATAATCTGTATTTGGGGTCTATATAAAGAAACTGGTTCCCAGGACAGGCAGTATATTTCCTTTTTACTGGTTTTCTTTCTCAGTAATTTGTATTATATTAATGGATCTCCTGGTAGAAGCTTACAGACTACAAAGTCTGAATCTGATAAAAGAGGTAAGCAAGATAAAGGTCACATGCTAAGAAAATTATGAGAAAAAAGCAGGAGCTCATACATAATAAGGATTAAACAGCTATATGCAACATTTACTATCTTGCATTTTATCACTAACTAGCTTCATGGGCTAGTGGCATAAAGCTGTTTCACATGGACAATCCAGGTTTGAGCAGTGACCTAGGTGCTGCATCCAGGGGTTGGAATGAGCAGTGAGTAACACCTCACCCATCCTGGTTGAGGGATGAGGGCAGATCTTCAGTGCTCGTGACACCTCACCCATCCCGGTTGAGGAATGTGGCAAGGCCTGCAGTGCTCATGACACATAGTGAATGCTGGGTGAAAAACAGTTGGGTGCACAGGGCCATGATGTGCATTTGGTTCTACCAGGAGACACTTTGTACAACAGCTGGGTTTCAGCACATGCAGGCAGGTACACGTCACTGGGCATGTATGTATGTATGTATTTATTTATTATATTTGTTAACTAGGAATGCCTAACATGAAACTCACATTTTCTGTGTCATCCTCATGAGATACACAACAAGAAAAGGTACATAACAAATATGCATCTGAAAATGAGCTTTGGTAAGAAGACCCTGGTTAACAAAAGATAAACAAAAATAAATAATTAAATTATCTATCTATCTATCTATCTATCTATCTATCTATCTATCTATCTATCTATCTATCTATCTATCTATCTATCTATCTGTCTGTCTGTCTGTCTGTCTGTCCATCTATCTGTGCATCTGTCTAGCTAGCTAGCTATTTATCTTTGTGACTGGGTAGGTGGATGGGTCCTGGGACCCTTTTCAACCACAACCTCAGTGCCTAACATACTTGTATGGGATAATAAAGCCACGTACAAAGATAATTGCTCAGAAGTATGGTTATATACATATAAACAATGAAACATATTGGAGCATTGTATGTATGACAGAATTACATACTTCGGATTATTGCTTAGCAAGGGTGGTTAGGGGAACTGAATGGATTTAAGAGGAATATAAGCAGAGTTAGGTGGGAGAAGGGAGATCATAATCAAGCTACCACTTTTAATAAATGCTGGGAGACTAAATCTGACTTCAGTGAAGGTTTTGGACTTCCTAGTGTTAAGGAGGAGGAAGACTTCCCAGACATTGGGCCCTAAAATGGAGAAGGCATGTTGTGAGAAGGCTAAGGTGTTTGCTGGTCTTTCTAGAGAAACTAGTCCATTAGTTTATGATCTTAGTAAATAAATAGTGGATCTGGGCATAAATTTGAAGGCAGACTGGGGAGAGTATTAAATACTTTAAAGATAAGCGTTAGATAGAAAATGTTGGACCTTTACTTTCTAGGCAGCCATTGCATTTGAAATAGGGTAATGTAATCATGTTAGTGTCTTGGAGATAGTAGAACTTAAAGGCAGATTTTGCTAGTCAGCATGTGAGGGGTCTTGAGGTTAAACAGGCTGAATTAATAATAAGAAAACGGCAATACTCAAGTTCGGTTTGGAGAACTCTTTTTTTTCTGTAGTGAAGTTAGCATATGAGGAACGAAATTTCAAACAGAGTACGTTAGGATGATTTTTGCTTTAATGAAAATAATATGAGAAGTCATACAGAGTACGTAATCTTGGTGAATGTCAAGTTAGTTTAATGTAGGAATGAGTAGAATGGAATAATATTGGTAAGAGAAGACTGTATTAGAGGTGGAGCTAGAGTTTTATTCTACTTTAGAATTAAGCATTTACCATTTAGCCAAATAAGTTTAGAAGGGTTCTGAAGGAGTTCAGCTTTTATGCTATCAGGGGTCATCAACATACATATGAGTGATGAGAATGGGGTTAAAGGTCAGATGATAGGGAGTTGATGAAAAGGTAGAAAAGAAGGAACCTTAGCATGGAGCCTTGAGGTACCCTTGAATGAAGGCTAGCAGAGATGAAAGCTCAGAGTTGATCTTGACTGTAAAAGAGCTGTTGATTAAGTAGGTAGAGAACAAATTAATTGATTAATTGAAGACGTTGACAGCAAAGAGGAAATGAAGGGTGTAGTTATGGTTAACAAAATCAAAGGCTTTAGTGACATTGGTAAAGGAGTTCTGGAGAATAGTTCTAGATCCATGGCTCTGAAGTAAATGATCTGTTAAAGACAATATGACTTAAGTAACATGTCCTATGCAGACCACCTCAAAGCCATATCCCTGTATTCTGTTTCCTACAAGCTGTTGAGGGGAGATCTTTGCCTAGGATGCAAGACATTGTCACACACCACCCTGATGGATCTCCTGCATATCCGCAAAACAAACAGCACCAGCATTTCCTTTTATAAAGATGTACACCTTGCCTGTGATATAAATAGGAACTGCTGGAGAAGCAGGTATGTATCCCAGAAACTACCCCTTCTCTTGAACAGGCTTCCCATCCATGTGAAGCAGAGTTCCTCTTTAACTCATTTCAAGTATAACTTGAACAACTGGATGAGGAACAGGAAATTCATCCCTGGTTTGGCACCTAAGTCTCTAATGGACACAGGCAACCTGTGAATGGCTCAGCTTGCAGGCCCCTGCTTCTAAATGTTTCATCTTCCATGCCTTACCTACACTCATCAAAGGTACCAGAACTTGTCAGAGATTTGGGATGCATGGCTAGGCTTAAAAAGGCTCTTGTGGTTGTTAGCCTAGTACACACCTATGAACCTGTCTGGAATGAAGTTGTAAGCACCAGTAAGAATATACTAATAATGCACAAGAAACAGTGACCAGATATTATGGGAGACAAATAAATGCAGTTTTCGTTGCATTTGCTAGTATGTTAAGTAACACCACACTGGCAGTTCTACTGTAGTAAAAATGTTTTTAGAGTACACTAAACCAAAGGCTGTACACTGGATTAGTCAAACATGCTGAAGAATACATCTGAAATTGAGGGTGAAATAGCTTCAAAAGTTTTTGTAGAGGGAAGCACATTTGCACTCCCCATTCAGGGATATCAGCGTGGCTCAAGCACTTAACAGCCATTCAGAAATGTAACAAGTACTACAAATGAGATCTGATTTACAAGGTTAATATATAAAACAGTCAACATAAAGTGCATAAGGTCTAAACATGTCTACATGAAGTAATTAATATAGCCATAAAAGTAGTACATGAAAAAGCATATGTTTTTCCATGTTTATTTTACATTGGTTATAAGCATCATAATGTGTTATACTGTGGTCCTCCTTTGAGCACACAATTGTAGTTTTTCACATTGTATTTATTTATATCATCTTTGTTTTTCAGCTTATTTTGTCATAGCATGGACATCGATTTTCTGCCACCAGGTACATTTTAAGAAATTTTCTTAATCTGGTGAGATTGTTTTTATTTGTAATTATTTGTTAATGTAGTTAGTTCCAAGTCATTGGAGAAATTTTTCAAAATGGATCTCTCAGGTGGTGATAGGGTGAATGGAATTTCCTTCATTCATTTATTCATTCTTGTTTTATTTTTATTTTTTTGTGTGATTTACTAAAACATTTCCTTATCTTTTTGATGGCACTCTCTATTTATGATCTTAGCACCAACTACCTGTCCTGCACGCCTGATCTTAGTCCCATCACCATCACCTCTGTTCCCCAAACCCATCAGTTGATCAATCAAATCTTCCCAATTTATGTGCTATCCTAGTATCCTGGAGTAAATCCCTGACTGTCATCAGATAATGTGGGATCTATTAGTAACCAGGGCATTGACATGGTTGTCCTGTGAGGATGGAATTGAGCTTATGGGGGGGGGGGGTCACCAACTATGGAGGAAGACCCCTAGATTCACTGCAGTAATGACATCCAGCCTAGCCTAGGATTTTACAGTGAAGTAGTTCAAGAGCTGTACATGTGTTGTCCAAGCAGAGTGTTCTGCAGCCAGGGCTGACCATACATGTTTGCAAAGATGTATAGGTTACAGTATTGTGGGCACTTAATGGGGCTGCTGTAGGAACAAGAATGACGAAGTATCACATAGCTGTCTGGATGCCGGTCTCACCACTGGGAATATATAGACTGATCAGCCAAAAGGATGGCTGACAGTCAGCAAGAACAAGAAGATAAAAATATGGCCATTCTGCCTAATGAGATCTGCATGGGTTCTTCCAAAGGCTAGTATAATTTAGGGGGTAGCTAAAGGGTGTAGTTTAGATTCAGTGATTTATTTTGCTATTTCTTTGGTGTCAAGATTCCCCACTATTTTGTATATATCATTTAATTTCACAATGTATATAATTTTGGCAAAGCAAGCTATTGCTTCTCTCTCCAGGAAGTATGACCTTTTGTTCACATGGAAAATTCTTATCAGGGAGATGTTACAAATGTTGAGACATGGTCTGAGTTAATCCCTCTAAATGCTGATGGTATTTATTAGGCTGCCTGGATGTCCAACAATCTCAGCCCTGCACTTTTCCTCACTTTTTCTTACATTACTCCCCTGCTGGCAAGGAGATGTGCCATAGAAAAGATCAGTCATATTATCCCTGCTTCAGAGTCTCACCATCTGTGCCCATGTATGAACTCATCTAGCAGCCACCATTTGTTGTAATTATATGCTGAAACAAAGCCTACCCACAGAAATTATCTAGCGGTAACAGCTTTCAGAAAGGAGTTCAGGCTCTTCCTCTTTCCCCCATTGATGCTGGCTCACCATACCAGGCTACTTGTTATGTAGACTGGGCAATGTCACAGATTACATCTTGCCTCTTTGCAAGCACAGTAATGTTGAGCAATGCACTCAAAGCAAGGATAACTGAAAAAGTAGATTTAATTAAGTATTGCAGAAGAAAACTGGTGAACATTAAACTACAGACACATTCAACATTAAATTCTCTACAGTAGTACCACAGAGAATTACAAACCTTTGAAAAAAACAACTTCTTCATTGTTGTCACGGAGAGCAGGATGGTGGAAAGACAAAGCAAGGTGTATTTTTTTTTTGTTAATGAAACAAACAGTATAGCAGGGTGGATATGTAGTAATCAAAAGATAAAAAAGTTTGGAAGAGTCTTATTAAGTTTACTCAGTCTCAGGACTACATCATTCTGCTTGCATGAACTACAAAGATGACTGTAGGATAAGGTGAATATTGAGACACATACGCAGTATCATACAGTGAGTGGATCCATATGCAGAGATGATAAAATCAGCAAGCAAAGGAGAGTAGTATTGCTGGAAATTAAGAATGCGGATGACCTGAATACCTGCTCCGATACCAGCAAATAATCTCCAAAGAAATTTACAATTCACGTTGTTGTGAAATACAACTTCGAAAAAAAACAAGTAATGCCAAAATCACAAGGAGCGATGAAATCCAAACAAAATGCTTTATTCCACCAAGTAGAACACGTAAAAACACCAACTTCGAAAAAAAACAAGTAATGCCAAAATTGTACATTTCTTTGGAGAATATTTGCTGGTATCGGAGCAGGTATTCAGGTCATCCGCATTCTTAGTTTTTTGGTTTGGTTCTTGTCGTTTATTGATTGCTGGAAATTAATTCATCCTGAAATCTTGGTGAGTACCTTCGTGAGGTAGACCCTGTGTTTACAAAAATTCATTCTTTCTACATAGTCTTCTTTACACATAACAACTACCCCCCCCCCCAATCAGGTTTCATGACTCTAACTGTCCTGTCCTTACAAATGTCTGAAAGCAATTTCCTTTCAGCTTCAGTTAAATTGTCGCAATTATGTTCACTTTGGTGACTCAACAGAGCTCTGAAATCAAATTCGCAATTTTTTTCAAACAATGTAAGACAGAAATGTACAGGGGGGGTGTATATGCTTTTCCTACATAAACATCACCAAAAAAAGAAGAAATAGATACATTTTGGAGAAATATCTAAGAAGACCCTGCAGAACATAACAAAGATGCTGAATGGATAGAGAAAGTAAAAGAAACAGTTTGCTTGTGTCTTTCGGCTTTTTCCTGGTTAGGGGTCGCCACAGCGGAACTCTGGTCTGTTAATGATTGGCAGAAGATTTTTACGTACTGAGTTGCCAGCTCTGATGCACAACCTTCAACGAAGGAACGCCCATTCACGCATGTCTCCACACAGAAGACGCTCTAGCTGAGAATCGAACCGAACAGCGTCTTACTGTGAGGCGACAACGTTACCGCAGCACCACCACTGCAAACAGTAAGAAATTCAAATGTACCAGATATGAAATGGGATGAAGTAACAGCCAGAGAAATTTAAACAAAGTTAAGAAAAACTCCTAACTGGAAAACCCCAGGCCCAGATGCAGTACTTATTCTCACTCCATTGTTATGGAGCAGGAATTCAAGCTCAAAATTCTCTTCTAAATTCAGGTTCATATGTATCCTGTTCCCATTCCAGACTTTTTTGTGTAACTCTCTTAGATCGAGTTCACACACCCTTTCATAAAAAATTAAGGTGGGGGTGTAGTGGTGGATTATATGTGCTTGAATCCTGAAAGGGTCACTAACTGATTCAATTTTGTTAAACAGAACATTCAAATTTAATTTCCTGATATAAAGCTTTAAGTCCATTAATGTATGGACTAAATCAAAAGATCTATCAGGAACAAAAGCAAATCTTTTTGCAAAAATGTCACACATAGTTTCATTCAAAATGAAGTCTGAAAAATTGTACACTTTCAAATCATTCTCTGAGTTGTTACATAGTTTTAATGGTGGTAAGGCATAATGCCCCCCTCCATTGTTCTCAGATATTAATGTCACTATCTCCCTCTCCAGGAATTCTGATTGTTGGACGCACCTCTCCTCGACTGGTAGTAGTTGAAACGACCTCTCCCCCCGAGTTTGTTGGAATGTCTGCTGGTTCTTTATTCGTTCCGACCATCTTGGGGGGAGATTTTCTTCGTCTAAAAAATCTTCATCAAATGTATCTAGGTCATCATTATTAGCCATATCATCGTTATTGTCAGACCCTTCCTGCCCTCTCTTGTTGTGTTGCCATTCTTGGGATGGGGGGGTCTAGGGTATGCTGTATGGTTAGCATACTCTTTCTCATCCCTGACAAGCTTTTTAAATTTTTTATTTTTAATTATTAACATTTGTTAATCTATAGTCCGAAATATACGACAATATTCAAACATGTTAGTAGAAAAAGCTGGGTTTTGGGTAATTGACTTGTCCATTAATGTTACTTCATTATTTAAATTCTCAATAACTGTAATGTTGTAGTCAATTACCATTTTCATATACTCTAACCCAACTTTGTCAAAAAATTCAATAAGTTATTTGCGAAAATCTAAGCCTGCAACAAGCCCAGTCGGATAACGTCACATACAAAGGCCCTTAGGAACAGTCCTTTGTTTATACATTCATTAAAAAACATGTTATCCATTTGCAATTTCTTTATATTAAGTAGACAGTGATCCAGTTCGCCCAATTGGTCATGTAAACTTGTTTTACTATTTTTACTCTTGTTAGTTAAGCAACCATCATTCTTTAACCAGTCTGTTAGCGATGGCATATTAGATACATTCATATTCACTACTACATTAGTTCTAAAATTGTCATTTACCTCTAGTTGTCCGCCTTCCATTTGTGTAGATGGAACAGTCATCCCAACTGCGAGACATATTACAGGGTTTCCGCAACATGAATTTAAGTTCATTATATTGGATTGTGTGGTACCTAGAATTCATGGGGGGGCATGGCTCTACCTATTAGAAAAACTGGAACTCGCATGGCAGTTGAGACTGAATTCCATGTAGTGGCCAAGACTGAATGACAACCTGTCTATTAGTAGCCTTTTAAAATTAAAAGCCCTTATAAGACATTGACCTTGTAGTAATAGGGTATGTGAAGGTAATAATGTAGTAGTTATTATACTTGCTTCATATGTAGAAGGTTGTGGGTTCAATTCCTAGTGGAAGCTGTTCATCTACCTTTCATTATTTTTACTGTTTCACAATTTTATTTGTTTATCTTTAATTAGCACATTTACTGGGGTAATAGAATGCTATATTTAATTATATTATTTTAAATGGATTGGTTTTATTATATTGTTTTCATTTTTTAAATATCCATGATATATAATATATTTTTGAACTTGAATACTGCTGCTATCTAACTGTTTTAGGAGATACTGTTGCTTTAAACGTTTTAAGTCTGTTTCAGGATAGGATGTCATCTTTACAGGGTTTAAAACAAACTGGGCTGTTTTAAAATTTGTATCTGATGAAGTCTCTGTAATTTTGGAATATTGAGATGAAAGCGCTTATATATTTTATTGGTTATTAAATAAAAAACGTGCTTGGTGGTTTTAAGAAGTGGTCTGCCTTCAGAAGCCTGAACTAGGAATGTCACAGAATGTAACAATCACATTCTAAACAAATAGTATTAAATTGACAATAATCACTCAGTTTAACCTTTGCTGATTATACAAAATAGAATGTTGCCATTTAACTCTAAAAACTTTCAGTATATGCCATAAAATGGCAATTTATGAATATGGAAAGGGAACTTGTAATCATTAATCACAATAAGTGAATTTGTTGTTTTTAACCTATAATTTCATTAATTTTATAATAAGAAATGACAGATATGAAAATCCTTATGTGTAGGAAATGGGTGGAAGAGGGATGCACTGATAATTAAAATGCACTAACTTCCATCAATGTTCACATGAAACAAACTTGATGCTTTAAGTAAGTTATCAACAAACAAAGTGATTACTTAAATGCTGGCAAACAATGAAATATAACTTTTGATATATCCAGTATAATACATTGCATTATAAACATTAGGTATACATATTATTACCATCTATTTATATTAAGTAATTAAGTAATTTGTTTTGAAAGACTTCACCAGTAAGGGTGAATATGTTAAATAACTGTGTGCTATAATCTTTTATTGATTTTTTTATATGATAAATCCTACTTTACTATGATTTAATTGCTTGTCATCTATCTTTCATGTAAATATTAATTGCTTATACAATAAACAGGCATTTATATTCTATTAGAATTCTGTTCAATCTACAATAGTACTATATCTGTTCAAAATAATATAAGTATTGTTTATTCCTATTACAAATATTCTCCATATGATAATTCAATTTATGGAGATCAGATGTTCTGGATTGTTAAGGTATGAGTGATAATCTGATGAATTTAGGTTTATCCATTAGATTAGGAATGATATTCATTCCATGGCTAGTGCGGATCTTAGTTTTGTTAACATTTATTAATTTAAATTTATTTCACAAAAACATTTTTAGTATGCCTGACCAAAACATTACTTTATTGATAAATGCTCAAAGTATAAAACTGATAATTTCCTTTAAAAGCTCAAACATATACTTTATAGTTATCAGAGGAAAGTGTTTAATAGTCACAATAAAACAAAAAATACATAGTCTAAATAACCTAAGATGGATTTAACTTCATTATCTTTAAATACCAATGGCTTAAACAATCCTAGCAAGAGATCACATCTACTGAAATATTTAAACCTGAACAAAGCACAAATTGTCTTCCTTCAAGTAACTCATTTCAAAACAAATGACAATTATAAATGGAATCCTAAGGAATATATGATATTGGTGCAATCCACTTATAAGACAAAGAAAAAAAGGAGTAACACTTTTATGGAAAACAAATGTGATTAACCCAGAAATCATTTATAAGTATGAAGATAAAGAAGGCCTTATGGCATTAGTAATAATTAAATATAATATCAGAATATCAACCCTAGCCAATCTATACTGATTCCCAGGCTTTGGAACAGGAACTGTTAAAAAACACTTGGATTTCATTTCCAATAATTATAAAGCCAACTTAATATTAGGAGGAAATTTTAACTGCATATTTGATATTTCTGAAACTGCAATTAAAAGACCATTGCGTACATCTGCTGTATCAAAAGCTTTAAACAAGTGGGTAGAATCATTTCATCTTGTAGATACTTTCAAATTTAAAGAAGATAAATCTTTGTTGTTTTCCCATCAAGATCACAGATTTGATACCCAAACTAGAATAGATAAAATATCTGCTGCCCATGACTTACACTCTAAAATCATTAATTTCTCAATCACTCCCTGCCCCTTTTCAGACCACAATTCATTGATACTAAAACTTCAAAATGGGTACAAACTATGAATATTTAATGCCAGAATTCCAGCATGTATAACTAAAATTAAAGAGTTCAAATCCTGGTTATTATCTGAATTACAGTTCTTCTTAGATATTAATTACACCATAGAGATAAATAAAATAATGATATGGGACTCCTTAAAAGCTTACATATATGGTAAAACCCTAACTTGGTATAAAAAAAAAACAGAGAATGTGATTCTGAATTATTAGATCTGCAATCCAAACTTCTGTCAGTAAAAGCTGAAAAAAATCAAAATCATTTGGAGATGAAAAAGAAAGTAAAAGTATTAAACAATAAGTGCAATGTAATTCTAACACAAAAAATAGTTTAGCTTTAGAAAAACTAAAAATTAATACCTTGGCCACTTTTCCCAAATATCTGCATAATTTATCCACAAGAATCAAAATACAACAAAAGCTAATAACATTAAAATTATCTTCCATGAAAAGAAAGGGAAATTTCTCAGATATCGGTGACATTCTTGATCCCTATAGAAATCACTATATGGATCATTTCCAAAAAGAAAATATACATATTGATCGATTAAATCTAGATGAAAAATGTTCTTATATTAAAAAAAACAGAAAAATTAAAGCTAGATCTGCAAGCACCCATATCCTACAAAGAAATTACAGATACAATAAAAGAGGGTAAAAACAATAAAGCTCCAGGTATAGATGGCATAATTATGGAAATATATAAACTTTTTCCTTCAAAGATACTATCCCTCTTACATAAAATTCTATTAGAAATTCAGTCACAAGCTTTAATACCACCCTCTTGGAGATATTCCTTAATCACACCAATCCTAAAGGAAAACAAATCCCCAAACCTCTGTACCTCATATAGACCTATATCATTATTAAATAATGACTATAAGCTATTTATGACAATATTAACTAACAGAATGAAAATACCACTATCCAAAACAATAAATAATGATCAAACTGGATTTATATATCATAGACACACACATGACAATATTAAAAGGATAATTTCTCGTATAGATTATTTTAATAAAGAAAATAAAGAAACACTCATAATTGACTTAGATATAGAGAAAACCTTTGATTCCCTAAATTGGGGTTATTTATTCAAAATTCTAATGCCATTTGAATTTCCTGCATCCTTTGTTCATCTCCTAAAGAATATATAGACAAATAATTTAGCGTATGTCAAGTTAGGTCCTTTTACCTCTGAATCTATACATATAACAAAAGGCACTAAACAAGGATGTCCCATGTCACTGATTCTATTTGCTCTGGCTATTGAAATATTGGTAGATTCAATTCATAACAATATAAAAATCAAAGGAATAGATGTTTATGAACAATACAATTCTAAAGTAATGCTATTTGCTGATGACATATTACTAACATTATCTAATACAAAAGAGACATTAGAAGAATTAGATATATTAATTGACAAATTTCACATGACTTCAGGACTCCATTTCAATAAATCAAAATCAAATTTTTAAACAAAAAAAATAACTGCAGACTAAGGGGATCACATCACAGGGAAACAAAAATCTACCTTAAAATATCTAGGAATTGAGTTATGCAAGGATAGTAATGAATTAGTCTCAAAAAAACTACAATAATATCAATACAATTAAATTCTCTGTGGAAAAATGGAACAAAATAATGTTAACATTTGAAGATAGACTACAGTTAATAAAATGGCTTTATTGTCCAAGAACCTTTATATATATATATATATATATATATATATATATATATATATATATATAGCCTTGGCAATACAACTGTTACCAGAAAGTAATATACTTAAAGAAATAAATTCATGCCTAATAAAATTTTTATGGTTTCCCAAAAGAAACAGAATAGCTTTAATACATCATATCAGACCATGGAAACAGGGAGGATTAAACTTTCCTGATATAAAAACATATATAAAAGCATCAATATCTAAAACAGTATCAGATTGGATAAGTCCAAATTACTCTGCAAACTGGAAAGAATTACTAACTGTAATATCAATAAATGGATTTGAGTTACAAAAAAAATTCAAATAGATAAAAACTATTTGCCATGGCACATATGTATTAATATGCAATATAACATAACTAAACCCACTAAAACTCATATGATTAATTATTACATTGACTCATTTAGGAAGATTATTAATGCAAATATAGATGTAAAAATCTGGTTTGATCTTTTAACACCATTTATAGCTACAACTAACTTTCCACATAAAATATATAGAGAAATGATTAATTCTTGTGAACATAAAGGATTTGTTTGTTGGCTCCAATGTATCAAAGAGCTAAAAGTTTTAGATATGCAAGAAATAAAAATTCTGCAACAGGACTGGCTAACTTTACAGAGTATTCTGTCATATTCACAAGATTTAAGTAGAATAATTAACAATTCTTCATTTAAAGAAATACTTTCATTTACAAAATACATATATGAAAGCATATATAATGACTTTGACATGGGAAACAGTATTTCAAAATTTTACAAAATATTGATAAACTATAAAACACCCAAAAACCTCATATTGGAAATATATAACAAAAGGACACTCAATACAGTTAACCGAAGATATTAAAACAAATATCTTATTATCGATAAAATATACATCCTTTACACAATACTGGAAAGTTTTTAATTGGAAATTCTTGCACAGAGCATTCTTAACCCCAGATAGAATCAGTAAAATTTGTTCTTCCATAAAAGGAATATGTTGGAGATGTGAGCAAGTACACAATGCAGACTGGAACCACATTTTCTTTGATTTTCTACAAACTTTATTTAATGAATCATTTTATTTAACTAAAGCTCTTGTATTATTAAATGTGAACAAAGTTCCTTATTTGAATAGGTCAAACATGTATCCAGTATGGACTATACTTGCAATTTCAAGGAAGTGTATAACAAGAAGATGGAATACAAACACAATACCAACTTTGGAATACTTCTGCAGTCTACTGAAGACCACAGCATTATTGGAAATTAAAATTAAAAAAAGAAGAATTTATCCAAAGCCATTTATCAACAACCCTTGGAGAAAACTCTTATCATTGATTGACACTATACAATAATTGATCAGACACTCCGATAATGGATTGGACATACTTATAAAGTAACTGTATACATTAAGATTTGTTATAGTGTCAGGCTAATGTAAATAGTGTACATAGTTATTTAAGATGTTATGTATAAATACTATGGAATTCATTCAAATGTATTTGAAAATAAAAAAAATTGGAAAAAAAAGAATATTGACAATTCAGAATGTAGACAGAGGTAAGTGAGTTAGTATTAGGGTTGGGAATGTGTTTGTGCAAGTTTGTCAGGTTAGGGTTAGAGTAAGGGTCACGTAAGGGGCTAGCTTTAGTATTGTGAATTTTGTTGGTATGTGTGTATCTGCCTTTGAGCCTGTCTTGTGTAGTGGTAATGTTATGGAAAACGTTTTTCTAAGGTAGGATGCAGGGTTGGGGCAAGGCCAGGGTAGGGTCAGTGTCAGCTGTTCCTGGGTTTCTCTAAAACTTTTTGCTCTGTCCCTCTTATGAGGAGCATTTCACATTCACTCAATGAGGCAAGCAAGTTAGCCAGATATTTAAAAAGGAAGTGTATTCACTCTCTGTAAAGTAATTGTACATGCTGCATGTAGAGTAAAATAATGAAAATCAACTTCTTTCAACGTGACCTGAGTCCTGTCCCCCCCAACAGATACACACATATATACACATAGGAAACAAAAAGAAGGCACTAAGAATAAAATATGTTCTCATAGTTTGCAATAAAGCATTGTAAAGAGAAGTACTGAATTCAATAGAATTGGTTACCGTAATGTATTCTTATCCATACTTAGGGAAGTGCATAAAATATTTACAGTGTATGACATCGCTATAGAATTAAATAGGGTGGGAAGTTTCAGCAAACATGATCTCAACTCAGGGTATCATTGGTTAGAGCTAAACCCAATTCAGTTGAAACATTATCATAGTCTCAACAGACTTTGATTTAAGCTGATATAAAACAGTAATTTTGGGGATGAGTTTGGCTGCAGACATTATTCAGAGTATCATAAAGTAAGAGATAGTAAGAGTATATAATGTAACTAAGTGAGGACATCACTAGATGAAGTGGTTAACAAAATATTAATAAAAGTATTAAAAGAGTTAAGTAAAAGTAGGCTGACATATTTTTGGAGAGAGGCTTGTCTCTAAACAGAAATTAAACACTGCATGACATAACACCCTCAGCAAATGCCAGAGAGGTTACAAGTGCATGTGGAATGCACATTACAATGGATAATTTATTACAGATTTCAGGACAATATTATTACTATTAAGGACATTAATTAAAAGCTATTTGTTTTTTATGGAATGAAGAACACTGAGTAACTTTAGAATAATTAAATCAAAGTCTGCATTCAGAGACAGTTGTATGTTACTGTGAAACTGGTCTTCTGATACATGCAAATCTTTTACTGTTAAGAGCTATATTACGGAAGAGACAGGAACATAATGGCAGAATTTTCATCACACTACAATAGCCTTTTGCTGAGAATAAAATATAACTTTTATTTCAATTTTAAAATAAATTACCACCAAGACTCATTTGCCTTCATGAGGTTATAATGACAGAATTATTGCCTCTTCAAGCAAATCTTTACCTGATGTGGAAAGTAAGTACTTACAAAATGAAAAGGAAGTCTTGGTGGTCTGTGAGCACTTGCTGAAATCTTTATGTAGACAAGAAGTAACAGTACATAATACGCCACTAGAGACAATTTTAATATTCAAGAATCGAAACAACCACTAAGAATAGGCAGGTTGACATTAAGGTTGTTGAGTAGTGGTGCTGCAGTAGCATTGTCACCTCACAGTACAACATTGTCCTGTCCGATTCTCAGCTACAGCATCTTCTGTGTGGAGACATGCGTGAATGAGAGTGCCTTCATTGAAGTCAGAGCTGGCAACTCGGCACATAAAATTCTACTGCCGATCATTAGAGGACCGGAGTTCCGCTGTGACGACCCCTAAAAAAAGAAGCCGAAAGACACAACAACAACATTAAGGTTGTTGCCGTACCTGTTCACCCTTTATTACAAAAAGGAAGAAAGCAGTTTAGAGCACTGTATTTAAATACATACATGGTAAATCATAGAAAAAGAGGGAAGATGTGCAAATGTAACAGATAACACTGTCAATTTGGTAACTGTGTAGTCCAAAAACATTAGCATTAAGGGAAGCTGAGACTAAAGCAGAGAATTTTTCAGAAAACAATTTTTTTTTTGCATCCACATGACTCTACCTAATGGCTCCCCTACCTGCTATCCATTAACCTATTCATTCTTTCATGCAGGTCAAGAGCCACCTGAGTCAGACTAATTTGATTCTACAGATAGAGCAACAGCCCTATGGTCCATTAATTCTTTGCATTAGATGAGAAACTCATCAGCCCATACATTCCTCAGGGGTAAGAGTCAAAAGGTGGGGACTACCAGTCCATGTAAACACTCCTATACTTGGCTTAACCATTCCCTGTGGTGGCCGTAACTTCTACTATATGTTGCTGCCTCACAGAGAGACATTGTATCCTCCTGTACAAATCATCTGACTCTATGCAGTGTGCAGTCACCTAGCAATTCCTGTATTGCCAGATACACCCCTACATTCCTGTGCAAGAGTATAGCAGTGGGGTCAAGCTACCTACCGCTTTCAGGGATGGAAGGGATGATAAATGCCATTCACTTCCTCCTCCTCACTTATCAGCAGTTTGTATCATAATGTTGTGATTTAGGGAATTTCTATTAAGCTGGTCTGTTGTAGCACAGTTGCCTGAACACCGAGGTGTATTCTTTTAGATTTTTTCACAGATTCATTTAATAGTCCGTAAAGTAAAACACAAGAAACTAGCCATTTGCTTCCCTACATGCTTGACATACCCTACCTTCATGAAATGAACATTAACCTTACACACAGACTTGTCTCCCATGATCCTGGACACTGTGGATGAACTCCACAGTCATAAAAATGAATCACCAGCCCCTCAGTTTTTTATAAGGTACCAACCATCTTCAAATATGTCCATAACTACACTACCCAAACAAAACCAACCTGTTTGAAATCACTCTCCCTTTCAAAATGAAATTCCCATTAACCAGCTACTAATAGTTGCCCCCTCCCCTTGGACTGTACGAGCTACCTATTCCCTTCCTTCTCTTGAGAAAGAGAAAATTGAGAACCAGTGTGAAATGCATAAGTTCTGAATGCTTCCAGGAAGGGCAAGGTTGTAATTAATTGTTATTGTTATCTGAGTCCAGTCCAGTACCAAGATAGAAGATCAGCGTGCTTGTTTCTGTTCTGTTGCCAGCCTCATAGCACTTGGTATCCTTAGGCAGTGTAGTAAATGCCTTATGCTCACAGATAAGGAACTCTTACTCGGCAAGAAATTCTGTTTGTGACAGATGCATATATTTAACAAATATGGAGGTCTCACTCTTAGAAGAAACTCGGACTGTGAGCACACGCAGCTTCTGCACTCTATACCAACTCATACTAAAATGTCTTACACTGAGGCTGTAAATACATCATTGTCAAAGCCTCCTACACTCATGAAAACTAGATTTCAGCAAAAATCCAACACCACATCACCTTCAGGCACACATTCAACAAAGAGTCACCAGAAATTAAATTATCTCAAAACTAGTATAGCAGACTAATTTGTATATAGAAATGTTCTACAGTCAGTCACATTGATTCTTATCTCACTAGGCTAGACAAAGACAGGGTAACTTTAAGTTGTCTTTCAGATGCCAAAATCTCTGATAGCTCAAGGGCCTTTAAGACCCTTTTACCTAAAAATATGACTTTGGAATGATGATGGTGGTCCTCGTGGGGCTGAGCTACTTGAGACACAAACCCTGAGTGATATACAGAGAGACATCCATGCATGTTACAAATACAGGCAAAACTCTGGTCCTGACTGACATCCTTCCTTCACCAAGAATGATGTCTAGATACAAATAAAAGATCATTAGCTTTAACAATTGACTAAATAGTTGGTATCATTGCAGGGGATCCAGTATATGTCGCATGGGATGAAATGCTTGGCAATAGTACTTGCTTTTCTAAGAATGGCCTGCACCTCTCATCCCAAGGTTTTTATATATTGGCTAAAGCCTTTGCTGCCCCATAGTTCCTTTTCAGGCAGAGTCCAGCTAATGGAAATCGTATCATAGCCACCATATCGAATCCAAAAACAGGATCACTTTCAGTTGACTCTGCTGGATGCCAGAGGTCTCAGCAACAAACTGCCCAATCTTGAGGCTGTCCTACATTTGGGACATATCCATACCTATGTAATTCTTGAATCTTGTTTTAAATGTGCAGAAAGCGCTCCCTCTATTCCTGGCTTTTGCACCTACCATGCCATGAGACTTGATGGCAAAGTTGGTAGTCTCTCCATTTTGGTATGGACCATATCACCTCTAGACTGATTCCCAGAAACCCATAAATGGAAAACATTAACCTCCAAATCGCACTGAACAGGGCCAACTATCAGTTTACAGCCTGTTGCAGGACACCCTCCATGTCCCCTGAAAATCATGTAAAGTTCCTTAATGTACTTGATGAACTTTCTATAAGTATGAAATAACATTGAGTACCTATACATCCAATGTAAGACATCCGCAAAACTCTTAGATTTAATAAATAAAAACTCCTGGGACCAGTTTGTAACATCCCCCAGAGGACATAATATTTTTCACCTCGTCCTTATGAATATGGCTTCTTTGGATACTATTCCCTGGTATCTTCGTTCATGGTTAAGTCATTAGGGTCTCAGTGCTCCTGAATCTCTTTTATCTCCACAAATGAAATATTCCCATAAATACCAGAACCAGGGATGTAAATGTTCTTCAGCTAGGAAATAATGATGGAGAGATCGGTTCATTATTTAGTACTTTCCTCATCTCTAGAATAGACTTCCACTGCAAGAGGTGTGATACATTATCTTCCTTCAAACGGGAACTGGATGATTGGATGAGTATTCACAATTTCACCAAAGACCTGACTGGCCTAGCCTTCCGTGAAAAAGAAGGTACAGTCTAAAGGTGGGTACTGACAAGATATAAACGATCACAAGACTTCCATGATTCCTATGATATTATAAACTGTCTTTTCTTTTTCAGCATAGCACATTTTGTACTGCATTACTCATTTAGTCCAATTTGCATAGATGACTAATTCTAAATAGACAAGTATGATTAGTGAACTTCTTACCATGTGTTTATCTTGCAGCTCCTCATTTCTCTTAGATAGATGTCCTTCAGATCCCCACATTGTATATCCACAAAACCTGCTGTGTTTGTATTGTTTCTCTTTATCAGCTCATATCATTTGATCTGGTAACAGAAATAAATCTATGACCAGTCCTATAATTGGTCAAACTTCTGAATGTACTGTAATTGATTGGTGTTCTTTTCGGGGGGGTGTACAAGTCTTTCATTTCATTGGATGAGAAATTGAGCTTTATCATTTCATTGTTCTTTGATGATGTTTTCTATGACTAACATTGCAATAATTTCATTGGTCACTTTTTTCAGTATTCAGATTGGTGAATGTGTAATCTTTGCTTGTTTGTGATTGGTTTATTCAATTTTTATTAGGTTAGAGTGTTAACACTGATATTCAATGGGTCTGAGGACATCTCTACAATGAAAGTACTTAACAGGATATACTAACCGTTATGTTAGGGTTTTTTTTATTATTTTAATGGTATCTAATTAAATATCCTGTACACAAGTGTGGACTACTGGTCATGGATTTATTTCTTGAACAATTTTTATACTTCCAGACTTGTGGTTTGTTTTGTATTGTTTTTATCACTCTAGTAACAGGTGGAGCAGTGCTCTGTTCATTCAAGTCTACTCAGCATGACTAACTCCATCTTCTGTGATCCATGTACCCTTAAATCAACTCTACATTTCTAAAGGAGACGAGTCCATCTGAGGTTGCCTTTCACTCAAGGACCTTTTACCACCCAAAGCTGTCTGTCATTCCAGCACCATTACACAAAAATCATTGCACTATTTTCATGTCAGCATGCAGAATATCCTATGTATTCACCCTTACGTGAATGCCTCTATCATGAAAGGAGATACTGCCAGCCCAGCTATCTGGAATTTTGTAAATAATTATATGTCATTTGTGACTATCAACATGATTTATATAGAAATGTGACAAAGAGGGATACTGCCAGCACAGGTGTCTGGAATTATGTAAATGGTTATGTGTCATTTGTGAATATCAACATGCTGCATGTTAGATATGATGCTTGTGTTACAATCTTATTAGAACTGTATGTTATATGTATATCAAACTAGATTTATACAGATGTGTGTTGAAAAGGGTTTGTAAAGTACTGAGCTTAAAGATGTATCCACAGTGTACCCTACTGGAAAAGAGCAGAAATGTATATACACTATTTAATGTACACATTTTAACAGGGGGAAACTGGAACACAGGAGGTTAACTTGCAAAACTTCAGAAAAATAGTTGAAATTAAATTACTTTATGTTTGGGCCATAAAAAAGATGTTATCTATTAGTTTCAGTGCAGTAATAGACACAATGTCTACACTAGGGAGCTTTCTCTATTGTGAATGATTACTAATTCTGAAATGTGTTGGAAGGTAATTGTTTTATGACTTCCAGTACCTGCCTAGATCTGAGGGAAAACACTTTGTGTATTTTCACAGGTAGATGCTAAATGCTACCAGCTGGAATCAATGGCTGTTTTGAGCCTGGGAACTGAAATCAGATGACAAGAAATGATGTCGTTCTGCAAGTATCCCAGCAGTAATATTTGAGGTATTAATTTGGGAAGTCTCTGAGAGAGAGAGATAGTATTTTGTATTTGTCTTTGACCTGACAACATCAAGATCCACTCACCACATCTGCCTTGCTTGCTCTGAAGTAATTGTACTAGGGAACAGTATAATTCTTTTAGATATAGTCAGGAATATAGCAAAGCTTAGCTTAGATATTTTTCTTTATTTATTTGAGACTGTCTTGCAATGTTGTTTTAAATATTTCCTGTGATTTTGAACTCTGATATCGCTATGTATACATATTTAATATTGTCTTGTTCTTTTATTATTTATTATTAAATATATTTAATTATTTCAGTGTGGCTCATCTTTGTGAGACATGTTTAAGTTCTGAGAGTACTTGTATATTTATTTGGTGACACTGTGTAGGCCATTACTAATAGCCTTGCTCTTGGTCAAACTACCATTTGTATTTACATTACACAGTAAGATTGGACACCCTTTGTTAAGGGCCTTAAAGTAGCTGATAAAGAGATGGCTGGTGGCAGTAATAACTACCTTATAATCAGAGGAGAAGGGGGGCATGGCTAGTAAACCTGTGCCAGCCTTTCCCAGGTGTCTGTGTATGTGTGTGTGTGTGTGTGTGTGTGTGTGTGTGTGTGTGTGTGTGTGTGTGTGTGTGTGTGTAAAACAAATCTGCAGGAGTGTGTGTGTCAGCTACTTGGGTAGGGACACGAAGCACTGGTTGGACAGAGAGGGTGCTGCAGGTCCTGGCTTGGCCACTCAGCTGAGATCTCAACTCTATAGATGTGCCAGTGAGGAGTCTTATTGGGGGTCTGGAGAAAGAGGGAGAAACCAGCTCTAGACTGACTGTGGCCTCTGTGTGCTCTTAAGGGAAATTGGACTTGATGCGGTGAGGTGCATCTGGAAATACTGTGTGCATATCTGTCATTCTCCCAATGTACGTCCCCCACTAGTGCTAGTGGTGAGGATTGAGGTTTCTTGATTACTGGGACAGTGGTGGGGCGTCACAGCCTCAATGATCCATGTATTGCACTTTCCTTACTCTAACAATGCAGATCTAACTGGTAAGACTGGGAAGAACAAAACCTCAAAGTGCCAGTTAAACTTTAAAAATAGTCCAGGGCTCACATGGAATCACAGATGCAAAAATTAAAATTAGATCTTGCTGACATTAAATATAATAAAATTTTCTGTTTTATTTTGCGTACTCATAACTAAGCTGTTCATTATCTGACTTTGTTTTATGGGTGAAGGACAGCTCATTCTTTTATTGTAGTTATTTATCATAATGCACTGTACAGAAAAAGAGTGGAAAGGATTTGTCCAGATAAAATCATTTTCTGTCTGAGTTCTATTACGAAAAGAACACTCATACATCTACCTACTAAACTGAATAAACTACTTGAAACTTCAAGGCATATTTATTCCTCCCAATGGGAGGGCATCAGAGAGGCAGTCTTCTACATCTGCAAGCTAAAGTGATTTTATCTGGGCTAATCCTTTGTACTCCTGTGTTTCTTGTTAGTCCTGTCACCCTCTGGGTAACAGGTGGGATACTAGACCTGACTTGAGTTTTCAGGATTACCTCTATTTAATGTACTATGTAGAAGAGATAAATGCCAAATGAGCAAATGTGAAATGTTAGGAAACACAGGTAAAGTTTATACTTTCCAAATTAATTATTATACTCAAATATCAATGATAATTGTAATAACCAAAATAAAAAAAATCACAGCGAAGTTGTATTTTATTTATATTGTTTTAAGTTTGTTTACCAGGGTAGTACACTGAAAACAACAGAAAATCTGCAATTGTAGCCCATGTGAAGAAATTTACAAAAGAAAAGAAAAATAAAGCAGAACTGATCTGTAAACACAGAGTAATTGTAGAAGGTGATGGAAGTGTTTTTTGAGTTGAGCTCTGAAAGTAGACAAAGAAGAGATTTCTTTTAGATGAGGAGAATTGGACTAATAGAATTTGTGTGCAAGAATGGAAAAAGAGTTGTTCGAAAAATGTGAGTCTGATTTGGTGTTTCCAATCCTCATTTTCTCATGCTTACTGTTCTGCCACCCAGTATACTATCCCTGGATATTTTAAAATGGATGATTTTAGAAGACATGGCTTCCCATATAAAGGCTCTGCCCTCACACCCACAAATTGTAAATCTGCTATATCCAGGGATTCACCAACTTGGAAAAAGGGCAATATTTATGTTTCCCTTCTCAACAAGTAGGTGTACCCTGGAAGTAGTATATTTAGAGATCAGGGGTATAAGGGTACAGACACCATATTAGGGGTTCTGGTTCCTCAGTACCTCTCTTCAAAAACACTTTTCAATGGTAGTTGTTTTTTCTTAGCCTGCTACAGCAGTGAAATGTGACAGTGCGACAATGAAGTCAGAAAAGGGAGCCAAGAGAAAACGGGTGTCAGTAATATCAAAGTAGTTTCAAAAATTCAGTATCTCAAAATGATGGCAAAACATATGTACATAGTACATAGTATCCTTTCAGGTTTCGAACCCTAAATAAATGACAGCAGTTCATTATGAGGTTCCTAACTAATCCCCCCACAAGTCCTTAGTTACCTCCCTATGAACATGCCCCCCATATAGACATGCCATGATACTCTGAGACTCAAATGGTTTAGGGTGTGCGGCTAGGCTTGTAAGGGCCCTAGGTGTTGTTAGCCAAGTAACAGCCTATGAGCCTATGAAGTTATTGAAGTGCAATACATAAATGACTGAGTTTGGAATTAAAGGTCATCATAGTTGCTTTAGGAGAACTTCTTGAGGGCCAGATGACTATTGCTATCTGCATATAATAGTATGTTTGTATTGATTTTGGGAAGAAGAGAGTTGCATTTATATACAAAGTAACTAGCAGTGGCCCAAGGACAGAACCTTGTGACACACCTCACATTAATCAATGAAGCTGAGACTGGATTGATTTATTGGTTTCTGCTGCAGGTTAGAGTCAGCAAGTTATTGCAGTTAAGTCAGAATTCTTGACCTTTCCAGCATTATGACAAAGATGGCGGCATTTTTTTGTTTTTGGAGAGTTCAAAATGAAAAAGGAAACACAAAATACTTGCAAATCCTTAACTTTCTGTATGCCTTTTATACCACATTGTTTGCCAACCATCAGCACTTCCTGTGTTCTGAGAGATGGTTGCTGGAAATCATCATCCAGGTTGCCATCAGGCATTTACAGTGTTCTGCATTCTTATTTTGGTGGCCTGAGTGAGCAGAAGTCCCACGGTGCAGGCTCCTTTCATCATGCATGCTCTGCATACCTGATATTTGCTACATTGTACATGTACTGATTAGCTTTCACTCACTTCTGGCCCTTACATGGCACTTGCTGGGACAATCAAAGTTATTCTTGCAGCAAACCGAACTTCAAGTCAAACTTCAATATGGGCAAGCTGTCATCAGCCACTGACTCTCACTATCCCCTGTTGGTCCATCCAGCATTCAGGTTGCTAAGTGATGCCAAATCACCTGGGTCACAGTCAGGGCTTTAAAGTTCTGTTCCTGCTAGCATTGCAAAATTTCATTCCATTTCATTTTCTCTATGTTAAACACAATACATTTATGTCTGTGAGTAAGCAGCTATAGAAACACGTTTTCCCAGTTCACCTTTACAACACAATTAAGTACAGTACCTTTTTCCCTTCCAAGGAGTAAACAGTTCTTTTTTTCAATACATATTTTCCCATTTTGGATTTCTGATATAGTTAAACATAGTGCATTTTCTCATCAAAGAATGAAAAGCTTCAAATATGCAGGCCTTCTGTGTTTCACCTTTCCCAATGTTAAACAGTCTTACTTTGCAAAGGTTCCTGTGGTCTACTGATTTATTTGGGACTCTTTTAGTTTTTAAGAGCTCAGCAGGGCAATATGGTCAATTGTTTTATTTCAGCTTAGCTTTTAGGGAAAGTTTTTTTTTTCCATTATCTTCCTGTGAGCTTGGGCTTTTCAATCTCTCAACCACCTACCATCCCACAATGTCATACACTTTCTACAAAAAACAAGAGCATGAGAAGGGTGTTACAGTTACCTTTGCTATAAATATATAGTTTTGGATTCCATACATGGCAAAATACCTACTATTAAGGTTTTCTTTAAGGGGCACATTTTCTAAAATACCCATGTTCATGCTGAATTACTCCTTGCAGTCATGTTTAAGGTGCTAAGATATTTTTAATATTGTACGAATACCACAGAACTACAAACGTAATATTGTACAAAGTGCAGTTCACTTTATATAATTACAGTCTGTCCTCACAATATAAATCATAGTATAAAATTCATATTTCTGTTCAAGTAGCATGGAACAGCTGTCCATGTCTGGGGATCAAAATTACTTGAAATTTAGATTATCAGAAGCTGTCGAAATTAAACCCAATGCAGCAAAGTACTGAAGTCATGTTTCAGTGTCACAACTTTATTTCTGTTTGTTTATTTTGAAAATGTTTAAACTCTTCATCACACTATTTGTCTGTCTATTACTCACTAACCTTATTCTGGTGCCTAACAGATTGCATTTCACAGACTGGTATAACCTTATTTCTCCTTTTGTACAAAGCACAGAAGATAGATGAATTACATTTGGAGTTCTGTAGCACCGCAAAAAAACTTCATGCTACAATAATCTCCACAATATTGTAGCTTACCTGTGAAATGTTTGTCTGAGTTATTCCTTTTTGCCAACCAAGTTTAAACATATTAAAGTCACATTAAAGGATTTTTAGTTATGTAACCTTTTCTTTATAGCTCCCACTGCTTTCTTATAGAGACTATTATGATACTAATTACACGCTGACAGTTTTACACTTGAGGTTAGTAGTAATAGAATTGCATTTTTCTTAGCTAATCACCTTTATCTTTGAACTATGAAACTTGGAATGCATGGGTATCCATTTAATTCTTGTCTGAGTTTTAATGTTCTCAGAACTGTTCCCCTTCACTGCATTATAATTCATGCTTCAGTGTCATATAATTTATGACTATTACTCATAGCTGACATGTAAAACCAACCTGCCGCCTTTCAGCTAGCTTCCTGTATTTTACACAATTTTAACTTTGCTGTAAGAGTAATTATCTTGTGTCACAGTTCTGAAGGCCTTCAAAGCCCCTCCACATCTGTCTTATAGAGATAAAGTTCATTCACGTACTATGCATAAAATAGCTCAACAGAATATATTGATATAGATTTTCACAGCAGACAAGCTGAGAGACATTTGGAGACACTGATGTGGATTTATTGTATGGTGCTTATGTTTTTTGTAAGGAACAAACAGGACTCCTCATGATTCAGTAACATGGGGAGGACACTATGTGCCAGGTGATATGTAAATGTGCTCTGAATACCTGTTTGGTGTAAGGGGGTATGCAAATGAAGTTTCCTATCAGAATATCTACTGGTGTGCTATTCTAAATGCTTGTGTCATGGGGAAGAAGAGGCCAAACCATTGTTGTTACAAGTCTGAAGATCAGGACTCCAGACATAGCATGGGTAACGAGACAGCCTGAATCACATTCACAGGTGTCAGACCACTAAGGAGTGCAGCATGGGAAGCAGCACAGCCTGGCATACACTCACATGCCTGACCAGTAAGGAGTACTCATGACATAGCATGGGTAGTGAGACAGCCTGACTCACTCACAGGTGTCAGACCAGTAAGGAGTACTCATGACATAGCATGAGATATGGCACTGCCTAACACACATTCACATGTCTCAGACCAGTAGGGAGTACTCATGACATAGCATGAGATATGGCACTGCCTGACACACATTCACATGTCTCAGACCAGTAGGGAGTACTCATGGCATAGCATGGGAAGTGACACAGCCCAGCACACACTCATGTATGTTAGACCCGTAAGGAGTACTCATGGTACAGCATGGGAAGTGGCACAGCCTGACTCACACACTCACAATGTCTGATCAGTAAGAAATACTCATAACATAGCATGGCAAGGGCACAGCCTGACTCGCACTCACATGTGTCAGTCAGTAAGGAGTACTCATAGCATACTATGTGGTATGGCACTGCCTGACACACACTCACATGTGTCAGACCAGTAAGGAATCCTCATGACATAGCATGGGAAGTAAAAAGAGACAAACACCAGAACAGATATTAAACACAGGCAGTAATGCCAGATTGTATGTGACAGCATGACCAGACTTACATCGATGCTGTCTGCAGCCTTGTGGATTACTTGTCACTCCTCTCATCTAGGTCTAGAAATGACCTTGTATTTCCGTAGCTTATATTTCCATGTTCAGTAATGACACATATAGTTTGAGGTACTGATACAGCTGCATGCATGAATGTAGGTACGACTGCTATTTTGGTCATTGGACCTAAGGATACAAATGGCAGTCACAAGCATTAGTGGTTACCATGCAGTACAGGATCTATGGCAAAGTTGCAGCAAACTTACATTGCTAGTTATTTTGCTTTGACCTTAGATCCATGTGGTACACTAGATGTGATATGCTTATGTGCTATTCATTACTGAATTATGTTCCACCTTTTCTGCAAAGTACAGTTTAATGGTATGCCTGGGATTTTGGTGCACTGCACAGATCTTTGAATCTCACCCAAAGACCACTTGCTATACACAGTCTGCTTAGTTCCACCTATGTACTCAATTACAGTTTAATTGGCAGTCTTCTTCTTTTTAAGACTCCAGCAGAACATGCTAGAACTTAGGGAAAGTAGCAAGTTGTCAGCTCATCCTTTATTGAAGTGAATGGCATTTCACAAAACTTAATAGCCAAAGTGACAGCTCAGTGAATGCTTTAATTATATTAAAAACACCTTCAAACAATGTTTTTGCTGGGAGAAAGGCACATCCATCCTACCTCGCTGCTCTGAGGTCATAGGACCTTGGAAGAATGAGTGAGGTTTAAGGGATGGTGGGAACTGATCAATTTATTTAATTATGGAATGAATGATAATTGTTAAAATGAAAACATATTATGTGTAATGTATGAAAATAGTGAAAAGTGTCACCACAGTTTGTTTTCTTTTGTGTACTTATGCAATTGTTTATGTGAGAATTTAAGAATAGTGTTTAAAAAAAAGGCTCTCAACCCCAAATAAATTATAGTTAGTGTATGGATGAAGTATTCTGTCTGGAAAGTGAATCCACCTTAATGGGTGATATTGGAGTGCTGTGCTAGGTAGGAGAATGGTAACAAATAAATCGTTTGAGGATAGGAGGGCTTATACAGGCTGAACTGGGGGGGCGGACTTCTTTTCAGCTACTACGGGTTTAGCAGAATAGGAGACCAAAACTCCAAAGACTGTTTTTTAATAAAGGCAAGGAGGTAGGCTACCTCTGATTCTGTGAACATCAAAATTACACAGACACACACACACACACACACACACACACACACACACACACACACACACACACACACACACGCATTATACATTACACGGCTCATTTTCTGGAAAGCTCGGCTTTTCCCCAGGCTTAGGATTTTTGTAGATGCCACCAATTTTATGTGCTTCTTTTAAACTTTGTACATTGGCCTCTGTTTTGACAATTTTGGCATCAGACTCACCAATAGCTCAGTGGAGGATTAGGTTTGAGTCCTATGGATCCAACATTAAGCCTTGCTATTGAGAGTCTAGGGACATTGAGTAGGAAGCCTCAGACTGTACACTAGGTCCATCGTGTTCCTTTGGCATATTGTCAGGTAGCTGATGACTCCTTACAGTTTGGAAAAACAATACATGCCTGTCAAAGAACAACATCTCTTTTCTTTTTTCTTTTCTGCAGATCTGTAGCCACAATATAGAGTACACCACCTCCCACAGGCTTTTGTACTGCTGACTCTTAATAGAATCTTTAAAGAAGTCCCATACCAACATTCAGATTATTATAACTGCAGCTGAAATGAAACCTGTCTGTGAAAGTGGCTGACTCCACAGTATTCTCACATATAAAAATGTTAAAGATATTGATCAGGTACAATAAACCAAAATTTGCCAACCCACCATCTTCCCTTTTAACTTATTAATCATTAAATCACTGTCATATTTACCACTACAGGCAGTATGTATAAGGTTGAGAGGGTGCAGCATAAATCCTGTATTTGCTGTCCAAAAGTCTTCATCTGAAAATTACCTCCGGACTTAAGGAGCCAGTAATTACCTGGATGTTTGGTGGGGCCATCCTTGTGTAGTGGAACCAGTATGGCAGTTTGTCAAGAGTCAGGTAGTTAAACAGTGGAGATTCTGAGGTTTAACAGGTTAAGGAGGGGTTGAGCAAAGTTACTCTGGAACCCTACCAGGAGGCAGACAGGTATGTTGTCTAGATCCATGGAGTTTTTGGTCTTTGATACAAATAATAGGACTTAATCAAGAGAGAGAGAGAGAGAGATAATAGAAGAACAACACATGCAGAAAAATGTTTTGGAGGATGAATGAAGTTTAAGAGAAGGCCAAAACTGAACAATTTATGTAATGTTGGATTGACTATATGGTATAGAAGATTATATGTGATGTATAATGTTTGTAAAGGTGAACTTGTTAATATAGTTTGACTACTTTTAAATAAATGTAAGTTTGCCTGTGTCACAAGTGATAATTCAATAAAACTGCTTAAAAGAGAGAGAGAGAGAGAGAGAGAGAGAGATACGAGAAGGAAGAGGAGTTAGGTGGGAAATGAAAGTGATTGAAGGCTGGTTCACTTGGGTGAAGTTGGAGCTAATTTTTTGGCAAGAATGTTGGCAATAGCCTCAGAATTGGAAAAAAAAATAGCTGTTGGATATTAGTCCAGAGCAGAACTGAGTATTCCCACTGAGATTCCCGATATAATTGTAGAAAGCTTTGTGGTTATCTTTGGTGATGCGACAATTTTTAATTCATAGGTGGCCTTACATTTTAATGGAGTTGTATAGATTTTTGCTAACCAATTTTAAATCCCTCTTATTCTGACATGAGGATATGCTATACAAAGCTAGTATGTTTTGCCTTCTTCTGTACAGTTTATTTATTTGACAATTCTGCCATAAAGGTGTATTCCTGAAATTTTCATTTATTTTTTTTTTTTGGCATGTAAGAACAGCTGCCTCATTGCATCTATTTAGATTGGAGTAGAATTTGAAGCTGAATGCAGAAGATTAGTCGAGAGGTTTGGTAGGAAGCACTGAAATTTATTTATGTTATCCAAGAAGAAATGGTTGATTTTAGAGTAGTCCCTAAATGTAATAGGGTTCGTTTGGGGGAGTGGTATTGGTTCTGAGGGAGAAGATGACAGGCTGGTGGCTGGACTTAAAACAGAGATGGTGTGATACATGGTGCAGTGCAAGCATGGACAATACTAGTGAGGAGGGATCCTTATCACTTTATTGAAGTTCCAAAACTCTAAAGACCATATGGCCAAAACCATATGTCCGAAGTTTGGAACTCCGAACACTTTCTATTAAGATTGCTGTATAGTGCAGAACTCGGGATTTGCTGTTTTCCTCACTGTAGTGTGATCTTGGAGTTGGTATATTTAAGTAACAGGGGGTGTGGGGGTGCAGGGGGCCTGCAAAAAAAGTAAAGGTAAGTTGTTTTATTTTATTGTTTTTTTATTGTTGTGTCGAAGTTCCAAAACATTGCACATATGGTCTCGGCCATATGGCCTTCAGAGTTTTGGAATTTCAAGATACTGATAGGGATCCATGAGGAGACAAGGTCAAGAATCTTTTCACTTCTAGTTGAAAGGTAGAAGATCTGGTCTAGGAGCTGGTATTTACAAAATCTAGGAACCTCTATATGTAATTATTGGTTGCATAGGTGTACCAGTTGATGTACGGATAGTTGGAATTACTTAGAAGCAGTGTATTGGGTTACTTAGATATTTTACAAGTAATTCATGTATAAATTATATCCAAACCCCAAGTGGAACAGAAGGTAAACACATCTCAAATAAAATCAACAAATTTATTGTCAGAATGTGAATGCTTTCGCAATGTTCAACATTGCTTCCTTAGACATCAAACAAACCATTAAAACATAATTTAAATGTGCATTTCACTTCTGAAAATAAGCAATTATATTCCCAGAAAATCCCTGCAAAATTCCTAATAAAACAATTAGGCAGACAACCCCAGATTTAAAGGTGCCTTACATGAGACAACAAAGGAAAATTACTTCAATTTCCTATACTTCAGTACTGGCTTAAGGGGAATGGAATCATTTAACCCGAACCCCCTCTGGGCCCCTAACCTTAAGATCCATTGTAGCCCAACACTCGGTTCTATTAACATGGTCTCCCAACCTAACATCTGCAGCCTGGACATGAAGCACTTGGAAGAGAAAGACATGTTCTTCACCTGCTGACAATGTATGTTTAGTCAGAGCACTATAGTCTAGCCCCCTCCTGGTACAATAAATATGATCCCTCACATGCTCCCTGAGATGACAGTTGGTCTTGCCCACATAGAATTTGAAGCAAATAAGACAATGTGCTACATATATCACATTTTTGGTATTACGATTGGCAGTAGCTCTCAACTGCTACAAATGTTCCTACCCTGACTGTTTAGAAAAACTCGATTGATCAATATACACACAAAAGGCACAATTGCCACACTTACAGGTACCAGCCAACACCCTGTCCATTGAACTTAGGGTTCTAGGGTAGCACAAGTGCTGCTTCAAATTCCTTTTATTCTTGTGGACAAACCTAGGTTGTGTACCAAAAAATTGGGTAGTCTCCTCATCTACCAAAAACATATGCCAGTTATTACAGATGATGTCCTTAAATTTGTGTGAAGGATAGCACCAGGGGAATTTGAGGACCTGAATGTGTGCTCTCCACCCCATCTCTAACATAATCAGAGAAATAAGGTCTGTCCCGTCCTGTTGTCTCTTCAACTACCTTCAAGTATGCTTGGGTAATCTCCTCCTGACTATAACCCCTCTCTGTAAACTCATCCTTCAGTCTCTCCAAGCCTTGGATGAAATCTGATTCCCTCACAAGACAGGCGTGATACTCTCATAGCCTGTCCATTCACTATGTTCAGGAAGATATGTCAGGGATGCATACTCCCTCTATGTAAAAATGCTGGACAGTAACAGTCCTTTCTATGTAACCTAGTGGACAAAGAATCTTCCTTCCTAAAATCAATTACATCTAGGAAGTCAATGCTCTGAGTTAATTTATTCATAGTGAACCGGAGAAACTCATTGTTGTTATTTGATCATTGAAAAAACTCTTCACCCTTCCAACCAATAAAAAAAGTCATCAACAAAGCATCGGTAAAAAGTGACGTGGTAGTCACTATACCAATGAGATGCTGCTGCTCCCACTCAACCATCACCAGGTTCACATAGGAATTGGCACAACTAGTGCCCATTTCTACACCTGCTACTTGCCAGTAGCATGTATCCTTAAACATGATGATATGATGTTCCAATACCAATTCCAACAGCATGCAGATGAAATCTATCTGCTGGACCAGAAATTTGCCATGTCTAAACAAAGTAGCTCGAACTATGTTGATATTTTCCTGACTGTGAATACAGGTAAATAGTAACACCACATCAAGTGAGACTAGTATATCAACCTTGCTGCTGTGGGCCCTGTCATGGCACTGTAAAGGTCATGTAAAAATGTTCTGTGTCCTTGAGGACAGTAGGATAATCATTCAGAATTTCTCTAAGCTACCCATCTAAGTAAATAGAGATAGGCTCAGTTAACCATCCTTCCCCTGCTACTATCTGTCTAAAGGTAGGGTGGGTTGAATTTTTATGTATCTTGGGGAGACTATGCAACTGTGGTATCAGAGGATCATCCACTTTAAAGAATTGAAACAATTCCCTACTAATTAATCCCATAGACATACTCTCATATAGAGCATTGGTAATATGGCCCTTCATCCTTTCAACAATATCAGGTTGAATGAGTTCCTATTACGTGATCGAAAGTATAAAACTTCGAACACCACAAGATCAAACTTGTATGTTCGAAGTTTTATCATTTCAAACGCACACACACAAAAAAAAAACAACGGACAGAAAGTAACTGTTGTAAGCAGGGGGGAAGCCCCACTACCCCCCCACTCTTTAAATATACCAACTCTGAGATCGCACTACAGAGCGGAAAGGGAATATTTCCCTTTACTGCACTGTAGTGCAATCTCAGAGTTGGTATATTTAAAGAGCGGGGGGTGTGGGGGGCAAAAGGGGGCTTGTCCCCCTGCTTACAACAGTTATTGAGTTGATCTTGTTTTTTTGTTTTTTTTGTTTTGTTTTTTTTTTTAATTTGAATTGCTGAAACTTCAAACACTTGTGTTTGATGTTTTCAGGTTTGAAGTTTCAGCAATTCGATCACATAATAGGAACCCAGGTTGAACAATCCTATACAGGAGTGGGTTTGATAACATAGTAAGCATACCATCATAATAAAACTGAGTCCAACACAATCACAGGTCCCCCCTTATCAGACGGATGAATAACAATGTCAAAATTGTTCTGCAGTTCATACAAAGCTCGTTGCTCAGCCCTAGACAGATTATTATTAAAGTTATGAGATCTCCTATTTACAATACAACTGTAAATATCATTCACACAAGCCTGCAAAAAGACTTCAACATTATGTGATAAAGATGGCATAAAACACCAACTTTCTTAAAAGACTGCTTGGCAGAACATTCATTGCAACAAAACAACATTTTCAATGTGATGTTTCGAGTAAATAAGCGTAACTCAACTAATAAGTCACTAATGTCTGTCCTGGTGGATGCAATAAAACCCAGACCCCTATTTAAAAGTGAGTATTCAGTTTGTTTAAGCCTATACCTCGAAATGTTCCAAACTAGTCCTTGGGACAGAGGCCCCACATCTTTTTCAAGGTTCGCACTTGGCTGGCCGTCGGTGGTTCCTTTCACTTCTGACCTCCTCGCTGCACTTCCTGGTTGACTGACATTCTCCTTGGATTGCGAAAAGGCAGTGGTAGAATGGGAAAAACCTGCTTCCTCTGTGCTGGAATGATTTTACGTCACACTACAGGTCCTGAGTCTAACGTAAGTGATGCAGATTCAGTATTGGCTGGAAGTGGAGGATCCACCAATGGCATGGAGTAGTCTGACATAGTTGGCTCAGGGGATAGGACACTCCCCGATGCTCACTGATTGGACACTGTAGCATCTGAAGCCTGCTTATTGGCCAAATCTACAGATTCTGATCTCTGGTTGGTAGGTTGTCTCGCTTGCCTTTCACAAGCCCTTGGCCAGGTGAATACATGCTGGTTAGAAAAATCTGAAACGTGCCTTGCCAATTTCCATTTCTTTTGCTGCAACAGCCTTTTTTCATAACTCATGACCTTTTCAACAAGTTCATTCAAAAAAGTTCAGTGGAGTCGTCCCCTGCAACAATTGACAATTAACACTGTTGCTGACAAATTTTGTCATTTAGTTCTAGCTCTAACGGCTGAAAAAGTCAATTAATAGGTTAAGGTACGCTCTGCTCATCTCCAGATTTATTTTTTACCAGTGGGCTAAAAGCGTGGTATATGTATCACCATACATATTATATTTAACATTCTAAGACCCCTGGGCACAATGTTCAAATTAAGACAGGCTTCTAGATGATTACACTGATATTGAAGCCTTTTAAATTTAAACAAATCATTCTCTATATTGTGCCTCAAGTCACGTACTTTAAAGTCCAAAGTACTAGACTAAGCAGAGTAATTTACAAGGTTCAGAAGCTCACCTGACAACAGAGGATTCTGTTGCCCAATCATAAGGTTAAATAACCAACTGTTCACATCACCATCAAGCATTTCTTTATCTCTATTCATAGTAATACCTTCTGCCATCCTCGCTATTCAAAATGTAACACAAAAAACACAGTCCCCAAACAGCGAGGAAATCTACAGAACCAGTAAAAGTAAATCCAATACTCAAGTCTAACGGAAGGTAAATATGTCTCAAATAAAATCAACAAATTTATTGTCAGAATGTGAGTGCTTTCATAATGTTCCACATTGCCTCCTCAGACATAAAACAAACCATTAAAATACAATTTAAATATGCATTTCACTTCTGAAAATAAACATTAATTTTGTATCCAGAAAAGATTTGAAACTGTCCCAAAATGTCCCACAACACTGAAATGTCCTTTTCTGGTTTTATCAGGTTTAAAATAATATCCTCTGCAAACAGAGCCCGCTTTTCTTGACTACCATACCAATTATATGCTTGAATTTTTGAGCTCTTTATTTCCCTTGCCAGTGGTTATAAATATAATACAAATAACAAGGGAAAGAGGACACCACTATCTGGTTCCTCTGCTCAAGTAGAAATTATCAGAGAGGAACCCACCCACTTTAATTTTCACCTCTAATCCCTCATATGTCCTCCTAATCAACCTTATAATTTTACCAGGGAATACAAATGTTTCCATTGCCCTGCTAATAAAGTCCCAGTTTACTCAAATAAATTCTTTCTCTGCATCAAGATCCACCAACAGCAGTTGTATTTTCTTACATTCTGTTTCCCTTTCCATCATCAGTGTTATGTTAATTTTGTCAAATGTTTGCTTTCCCTTCACAAAACCACATTGATCAATATTGTTTTGGCATCCCTTTTGCTATTCTTTTAGCCATTACAGACATAAGCACTTCATAATTGTGGTTTAGGATTGAAATAGGTTCATAGCTTCATAGGTGCTTACTAGGCTGGCAACCACAAGGGTCTTTTTAAGCCTAGCCATGCATTCCAAATCTTTGACAAATTCTGATACCCTTGATGAGTGTAAGCATAGGCCTGGCAGATGAACCATTTACAGGTTACCTATGTCCATTAGAGACACAGGTGCCAAACCAGGGATGAATTTCTGGTTTCCCATCCAATTGTCCAAGTTGCACTTGAATTGGGTTAGGGAGGAACTCTGCCTCACATGGATGGAGAGCCTGTTCCATACACAGGGTAGTCTCTGGGTTACATACCTATCTCTCCAACAGTCTTATTTATATCACAGGCAAGGTTTAAGTCTTTAGAATGGGTAATTCTGGTGTTGTTTGTTTTGTGAATATGGAGGAGGTCTATCAGAGTGGGGTCTGTATGCCAGGTATCGGTCTCCTCTCAAAAGCATGTAGGAGACAGAATACAGGAATAGGTCCTTCAGGTGGTCTGCATAGGACATATTACTTATGCCCTGTATTCTTTTAGTGAGGAACCTCTATGGACATGCCATTTGTTGGATATGCCCGGTTAGGTACATACCAAAGGGGGCACTGTACTCAATGATAGGTCTGATGAATGCCAGAAACAGTGGATGACTTCTCTGGACTTAGATGACATAGCTTTGTTTATGAGTTGCACAACAGAATGATTTCCTCAGCACTGTAAACATGTGATGATCAAAGGCTAGATTACTGTCTATGTATGTCCCTAAATCCCTGACTACCGAGTCAGTTCTAAGGCGTTTGTTGTCGATATGATAGTTACCAGGGATGGATGACTTCTCAAAGGATACTATTATGCATTTCTTGGCATTTAGTTTTAGTCTATGGCTCTGATACCAGTTGTTTGTCTGTGTCAGCCCCTCCAGGAGAACATTTGAGTCAGTGTGATATTCCATGACAGTTCCTAATTTGCAATCATTTTCAAATTTAGTCAGCCAGAGAGGCAGAGAAATGGGCCTGTATGAAATTGGATCTCATGTGTCTTTACTCTCTTTAGGTATCACAGTCACCACAACTTTATTCCAGGATGTTGATACTTTTTCTCCTCTTAAAATACTGTTAAATAAAACCTTGGGATTCTTTATCAGTTTTTTTCCCTCCTAGCTTCCAAACTTCCACATGAATACCATCTGTTCATGGAGACTTTTCTGTGTATCAGTTATACATCACCATTTTTATCTCATCTCCACCTCTCCTAACTATTACTAACTGGGCCTCTTTCTTTAAGATCTACCCTCCTTTGTTATATTTTCCCTTCTGGGCCTCCCAGACATGTCTTCACTGATGGAAATCAAATTCCAGTCCCTACCTATAAGTAATATTCCCAACTGAAAACTGATTATATCTCCCAGAATTTTCTTAAACTCCATTATAGCAGTTTTAGGTGGAATATAAATACATGCCGGTGTAATCCTCCTCCCTTTCCAGTACCCCTTAGTAGTACAAATCTACCATTATTATCTTTTCATCCTCTTCTATCACTATTGGAACTCTTCTTGCAATTAATAGTACTCCTCTTTTCCTTTGTCCCAGGTATTCTGCTGAATAACTATCCTGAAAACATTTCTTTATCAAATTCACATCTTCAGTTCTTTCCAAGTATATCTCCTGTAGCATAGTTATTTACATTCTGCATTTTCTAAAATAGTTCACTACTCTTTCTTTCTTTTTTTTTGTATTTATCTGTGAGACCATTGACATTTAAAGACATTACAGAAAGCATCACTGGGTGAAAAATTATTGTTCCCACCTTTTATGTGTAAAAGATTTTTGGTAAGTGTCTAGTTCCAGCTTTTGTGTTATATGCATACACCGTTTGGCAAGTTGATCTTTTATACAGTTGTTTGTTATCATATCCATTTGAGCCTATGTCAAAGCTTACAAAACTATTTGTTTTATTGAAAGCCCTCAAACAAAAAAGCAAACACACCCCAATATCCCTCTAATTCCTATTAAATTAATATTAACAAGCAAAACTATTTACATCTTTGAATACTGAAGTTTCACCCTCCTAATAGGAACAAGTATCCCAAACTGACAGCCACGCTCACCAACTTGGGTTAACTTAAAAGAAAGGTCATCCATGCTAAGTGTAGCCTGTGCTTCTACTAAGTGCTGTCTGGTTGTGTCTTATCTTTATACCTCTCCAGATAGGAAAACACTTAAATGCTTTCTGAAAACATTATCTCCTCGAAATTTCTCATTATCAGATTTCCTCCATGGAGATGTGAGGACCAGATACAAAGTTATTACTGAAAGCATACATTTATTTGCTATAATAAAGCTTTATAATATTCAGTGTTCTTTTTTGTTTGCTTGCTTTCTCTTAAAACTTGCTCCTAAATCAACCTAAGAGCTTTAATTCAGTCATTCCCTTATGCAAGACTGAGAAAAGTACATCAATTTTTTTTTTTGGCATACTCTTTTAACCAAACTTTTCTTATTATTTTACATTTCATTCCCTACATTTCTTAAAACTGAATAAGGACAAGAGAGAATAAGGAAAAAAAAAACAAGAACACTTATTTACATTAGTATATCAGTTGCACTTAAAAAACAACTGAAAAAAACGTAACTTTATAGCATACAAAGAAAATCATGCACTGTAAATATATTACTATTAAGAAAAAAATGTTTTATTACAATGAACATTCTCCTTCCTCTTCCCCACTCATAAGTTAAGTGTTTTTCTGAACATTAATGACATGAAGTAGGACATAAGCTTTAGAGTCCCCTGCAAGTTTAGCAAAGTCAGGAGAGTCCAATAAATCCAGATTTATTGTTCTGTTATGTTTCACAAATATAATTATTGCTTTGTAATCCCACATTTGTCAATTTCCAAGTTACTGGTTTTGTTCTATTTCATCTCCATCTCCGTAAATCCTGTCTCTACTTCATTTCCAACATACTATCAATACAGCTAGTTAACTCTTATGCTTTCTTTCTTCTCTTAAACATTTTCCATTGAAACACTGGAAAAGGTTTCACTGACACAGTCTCTCTGTGGTCTTTATTACCAGAAGAACAAGAAGTAGATTCTCTTCTGTTTTACAGCTCACTTTTTGTTGGACAACATTTTGTATTTCCTCCTTAGCATGTACTGCATCAAAATGATTTTTGTCCCTCCAGGAAAGAATATTTTGAAAATAGCTGAATACAGCAGTTTGAATTTCATGCCTGCTTCTGGACATTCCCTGAATAGTGATGTGATGGGTCCCTACTCCAGGCTAGCAATCAAGGAGACTCAGTCCTCCCCACTGACTCCAGTGAGGGAAGGCCACTAAGATCAAAAATGGATTCACACAGTATTTTCAGATGCAGCTCCCTGCACTAAGCACAAGTTCCCTTAAGAGCATACAGGGAGCATGCTCCAGAGCTGGGGCTGGACTCTCTTTCTCTCTCCATGCCCACACAAAACTCCACACTGGCCACTTAGGGGCTCTGTGTCCCTGTTCTCAGTAGCTGACACACGCACTTGGATATTTGAGTTTCACACACACACACACACACACACACACACACACACACACACACACACACACACACACACACACACACACACACACACACACACACACATCTGGGAAAAGCTGGCACAGACTAAGTAGCTGTGCCCCTTTCTGCCCAGACTCTGAGGTAATCATGCTGCCACCAGTCAGCTACAGTAAGGATCTTACAAAGGGTACCCAATTATACAGTGTAAAACTAATACTAATGCAAATGGTAGAGTGTGACCAAAGCAGCATGGCTTTCAGGAGTGGCCACAGTGTCACTAGAACAACCATACGTACTCGCTAGATGTTAAAAGTTTTCTCTAAAGGACCAGCTACAATGAAAGAGATTAAAATATTTAATAATAAATAATAAAACAGAAAACAGAAGAATACTGAATATAATAGACAACACAGTTTCAGCTACAGATATATAAAAAAATACAGTTGGATAGTTTTTCACAGATGCAGAAAACAATACTAAACTATTTTTAGTAAATATCCCTGACTAACTAAAGAATTACTGTTCCCTGACTACTTACTAAAGCAAGGCAAGCTGATGTGTACAGAGTGTCTTACCACAGCAAAAGCCAGATGATGTCTCACTTTGTCTGTGTGGATGTGTGAGATATACATCCTGTCAGAAATCTTTCTTGTCAGATTCTGTGCTGCTGCGAGAGTTCCAAAGAAACCAAATGCTGGTTAGACGATGACATTATCTCTGGTCAACTGACTCTGGTACAATACACACAGAGAGTTCCTAAGTTCTGTGGCAGCATCTGAAATCTATAACACAATTTCAAACTTTCCACCTTCCATGGTTCTCTGAAAAAACATACACATTTTATCAGTTACAACAATACAACCTAATATACATGCATACATTCTTTATATCAAGCATGACCTACTGTTGATGCATTTTTAACATAAGTAACTTTACACATATATTTTTTAACTCAAAAATCTGTACAAATCAGTGTGATAGTCAAACAGCATAAAATTCTTTACAAAACTCCAGCTAGCTATGCTGTCATATGTACACATGTACTGCCTTACTTTACCTTGCACAGATGGCACTAACTCATAACATCACAAGTGGAATAAATTTACTCCTCTGCTGCCTGGTGTACAGTGAGTAATCATTCTCCACATATGGTCCACTGTCTCCCACTTTAAGTACTTTGTCTTTCTGCCACAGTTTTGTCAGGAAACAACTCCTTTTGCTGGTAGGATTGCATCTTTACTATTAAAGGTCTAGGTTGCTTTCTCATAGCCAGGTTTGGAGCATACACATGATGTGCCCTTTCAATTAACATTTTGTGCTATGGAATACCAGTCCAGTTGCTTATCTGTACTTTCATAAAATTAATACTGTCTGTTCCTTCCAGCTTCTCTAGTACAGCAAGAAATCTCCAGTTTCCCCTATGTGCTCTGTCCTCTAATTCTATTGTTTTTGAAATATCTCTCCTTCAGCAGTCTCATATTCAGCCAACCTTATCTTCATCTTATTTCATTTTGACCTTTAACTTTTTGCAGTTTTACCACCTTATCTGAATATATGTTTACAACTTTTTCCATTTTCCCCAGCCTTTTAGTATTTGAGTTGATATACTCCATCAGTACTTCATTTATTTTAGTCAGGTCTGTGTATATTGGTCTTATATTTTCCTCTAGGTTACTGGAGCTTGCACTGCTTTTTGCTGAATAGCCGCAGTACTTTTCACAGTCAGTATTTTTTTCCTCACCTTTTTTAGCTGATTTTCTTTCAGGTCCTCTGTGTTTCTTTTTTCCTAGCATCCAAGCAGTGCACTTATTATCCAGTTACTGAAATGTACCCAGAAATATAAGTCCAGTGGCTTTCTGTGCTGAGTTTCTATTCATAATGGGATAGCTAGAATTAAGCATAGTTAGAATTAAGCTGTTACTCAATGTGCAGCCATCTTAGAAGTCCCCCTCAGCAGCAGAAATCTTGACTCCACTGAACATTTGAGAGAGGAAAAAAACAAGCAAATAGCTTAGCATTTTTATGCCTTTCATCATTTTGTCTTATTTTTAAAGCCTACATACTTATAAAACACCTGTTTAATGCTTAAACCTAAGGTAGTAATCCAGACATTCACTCTTGTAAAATAAAAAGAGAAAATATCTTAATTCTATATATAATATAATCATTGCACTTTTATACCCACCTCCTCCCCAGCAGCCCAAGATCACAGCATATAAACATTAAACTTCCTTTTGTCCAGCCTTTTCTCTCTTGTTATACTGCAAAACATATATTTCATACAACTAAAAAAGTATTTCATTATTTTAATATCTTTAACACAAACAACAGTCATTGAAAAGATTCCCCACATTTAAAATACCCTTGACTACACACTACACAAAACAGTTTTACTGTATATAACATGCAGTTTATATTATAAAATGACTTCTGCAAATACTAATAAGAACAAAAATTGTTTTACTTACAGTTGGTTTCCCCTTTTAGTGTCCTTCTAAACAGTTATATAACATGAGTTATATACTTTACAGTCCACCCACAAGTTAACAAAGTCAACAAAAGCCTAATGTTTTTCATCCACTTTTTCTTACAAAGCCATATTTCACAAATGTGATAAGATGCCTCTTAGTCTTCCATTTATTCATTAATTTCGGAGTTGCTGGTTTCATCTCCCAACACTAGACTCTCGTTCAAGTCCAAGGTACTGCTGATGCTTATAAAGCACTGTGTTTTTTTTTTCTGTCTCTCAAGCATTTTACTTTGCAAAATTGGAAAAGGTTTCACTGGCAAAGTCTCTCTATGAACTTTATCATCAGAAGAATGAGAAGCAAAGTCCCTTCTGCTCACCTTTTATTTATACCTTAGCTTGTTGTGCATCAAAAAATGACTGATCCTCCAGCTGGATACAACAGCTTAAATCTCACATCTGCTTCTCAACATTCTCTGATTGCTGGGATAAATTTGTTTCTCTTCTGCCAGGTGTTCAGCGAATAATCATTTTCTATAAACACTCTGCTGTCTCCAGATTTTAATACTTTGCCCTTTTACCTCAATGTTGTCAGGATCAGCTCTTTCTGCTGGTATGATTGCATCTTTACTAATATAGGTCTTGGCTGCTTTTTCAAGGCCAGGTTTAGAGCATATACTTTATAAGCCCTTTCAGTTATAGGAAAACTCCACTCTAGAACTAAACAAATCTGTTTTTTTTTCACTCTATCTCTGTTTCCTCACCTATTTAATTCATCAAAATCCCTCTAAGTGCTTTATTTGTAATTTTACCCTATTTTCCACAACATGGTTACCAATGGGGCTTGATGTATCAATGTGACCTTGTTCTTCCTCAACCCTTTCTCTTTCCCATATTGTTTTGTATGACTCATGCCAGACATAAGGAAGTAACTGTGAATTCCCAATGCCTCTGACATATAATGGGATTTGTGTGAGTCACTGTCATCTTCTATACCTTCTGTAAAAGGACTGCTTACTTTATGTCTCTAATCACCCTCATTTATGTTTGGCTCAGAGCTTGGTTTACACTATATTTAGAAGTTATCCAGCTACAACCAGAAAAGTAACTAAATTGCAGGCATTTGTTCAGGGTTTTCTTTTGTAGTCCAAAAGGAATTGACAGTCCCCTCTCCCACAATACTGCACAGGTTTTAAAATTGTCACTGCACTGAGAGACCCATGCAGAATCAAGTACAATTGACAGTTCATAGTGGAAAGGAAGGGACTTCCAATATAAATATCTTCCCCTCTGCCTGCAGTAGGAAGATCTATTTATTTATTTAAATAGTTTAATTATTTTTTGGGGTACATGTTGCAGAAACTGCTTGATTATTTTGGTTTGTTTTATTATTAGTAACAATTGGTTTACTCCTTACTATATCTGCAACACAATATTACTGTAACTTAAAAATGTATTGAATATTTTCTCTATTTCACAGTCCATGCAGTGCAATGATTTTTTTCAGGGGAGGGGAGTGATTACTGAATATTTTAGGAAATTCTATATCACTTGTATTAGTCATATAACCAATTAATTCTTTCTGAACTTATTGTGCTGTTCTCAAATTCAGCAGCAAACTATCAAACAATTCTATATTCCTTGCTCTAGCATCAGTAATTTCTCTTTGAGGCACCCTTGTCTTTCTGCATTTTTAGTCAGTTATATTGTTAGTTGCACTGTATGGACTGTAGAATAGAGATTATTTTCAGTACATTCTTTTACTGTGCCAGTATTGTAGAGTCAGGTTTACCAAATTAGTGTTTTGCTATAATTTAACAAATCTGGAGATGACTAGAATGTCAGGAAACTACAGAAAAAAAACTGCCACATGACAAGTGCTTCTCAGAAAGAAATAGTTATGCAAACCTAAGTTACAGTAATATTGTGATTGATAGAGTAAGAGGTAAATCATTGTTACTAATAATAAAACAAACAAAATTAATCAAGCAGTCTCTGCTACTTGCGCCCAGAAAAAAATAATGAATCTATTTAAATAAATAAATAGATCTTTCTACCGCAGGCAGAGGGGAAGAGATTTATATTGGAAGTCCCTTCCTTTCCATTATGAGCTGTCAATTGCACTTGATTCTTCAAGGGTCTCTCAGTGCAGTGATAGTTTTAACACCTGTGCAGTAGTGTGGGGGAGGGGACTGTCAATTCCTCTTGGACTACAAAAGAAAACCATAAACAAAGGCCTGCAGTTTAGCTACTTTTCTGGCTGTAGCTGGATAACTTCTAAGTATAGGGTTCTCCTCTAGAAAACAGGCGGTTATTGTTCCTCTCTACTCATCCTTCATCAGACCCATTATAGAGTACAATGCCCCATTTGCCATGTATCTCACAAGACACCTACAACAATTGGAAAGGCCACAGAAATACCTCATTAAGAGAATTACTGGCCTCAAACAGATGCCAAATGCAGACCGTCTCAAAAAACTCCAGCTCTACTCCATCGCATATTGCCTACTCAGAGGCAATCTCTGCCTAACATACAAAGCTATGACAAACCCAGAGCTGTTGGACATGCTACTCTAAAAGAAATCCCAATCTCTCTGTACCACGCACTCCAGGGACCTAAACCTTGTCACCACAATAAACAGAACATGCTGGAGGGATAGATTCCTCCCCCAGAGACTTCCCATACTCAGGAACAAACTACCCATTCATGTCAAGCAAAGCTCCTCATTGGCCCTTTTTTATTCCTTCATGGTTTCATTTATTTTAATCACTTCTGAATACATTTGAGTTATTTATTTCTCTAGATTACTGTAAGCCATCTCTTGAACCAAAGCTGAAGCTCAACTGTTTTTTGCTGAACAGCTGCAGAATCCTTCCCAGACAGTGTTTTCTCTTCACCTTTTTTGGTTCATTTTCT
>NC_056746.1:451919565-451974565 GCF_019279795.1 Protopterus annectens | reverse complement strand
TTCTAGACCTTTCCTACTCATGTACTACCTCACTTACCTATAGTTACCTGCATTTCTGATAGTCTCTTCTCCAGCTTCTCCTTCAATTGTCTCTTACATTTTAACCTTTCATCTTGACAATGCCCCTTTACTACTCTGTATTCCTTGTCTTATCCTATCTCTCCTGACTTACTTCCCATCTCTACCTCCGGTTTTGGGATAGTCATATTCCTCTCCAGATGTGGCCTATCTCTAGCCTATCTCTAGCTCCACCCACCTACATCTGTTGCACACCCTCTCCCTTCCTGTGATGCCTCTAGTCCTCTGGGAAGTTACTTATACCCCTGTCCTGGAACGCACCATTCTTTCATTGATTTCACCTTTGTAAGTCCCTGGCTGCTGTCCGCTCTTGCCCCAGCTTTGCCTCTGGTAAGGAGAGTCAGTGGTTTCTTTATCTGGGATACTTTGGATGTTTGCATGATGAACTTAATGCTTATTTAACTGCGGCAGTGTTTATTGTGGATGGAATGTTTTAGTGAAATTAACACTGTGATACAGCGTTTTGTTTGTTGCTAGATGGGTTGTTCCCTCGCTCTGTAAAGGTTATTTAATAATCTGCCTTGCTGTTCCTGTTTTAATATTTGAGAGAACGTAATACATTACATTGTGGCCAACATGTTTTCCTCACGCTCAGCCACTGACACAATTACTGTATCTTAAGTTACCGCTATTTCATCAGCAGTTATGGTTATCATTTTGTGACCCATGTAATGTCTATAGTAGAAGTTATCTCCTACCCCCGGATCCTCTAACCTGATTATACTACCTGGGACTACTTGCCTCAGACTGAAGCTGCTCAGTACATTGTTGTCCGTTCAGCTAGCGTGCTTGTTTTAGCAGATTAACTACGGAGGCGACAACCTGAATGCCTAGTGATAGTGGCTGTGTCTCCTTCTGTAAATAGCACGGAAATCTCATTCCAATAGTGTACAAGTGATATGACTGAGGTCTGTCCTACTACATGTCTATAGTGTGTTTGCAGCCTTCACGGCAACTTGATACTGTGCCACCCACGTGGAGCTTGTCTGTGTGATCTGTTGGATTTTTTTCACTACCTAATCCATTGAATGCGAACATCGCTCCTGCATTTGCACTACTCGTATGATGGCGCATTGTCCAAATTAAACACTTTAGCGCTATTTTAGCGAAAACGGCTATTTATAACTATGCCACTCTCGTGGAGCTAACCTGAATGCTTAAGAAAACCCTACTACCTGCTCACAGCCTGGTACGGCTAGATGATAACGTGCCTCATATGTGAAGCTAGCCTGAGTGTACTGAGGACATTTTATTATTTTTTTTTTTTGTTATTTACCTGATAACACCCTGAACCTCTGTTTGCATTGTACCACCATTGTGGTCTAGCTTGAATATGTATAATGTCCATATCTCTCCTTTACCCCTGTACCTGCTTAAAATGTACTTTAAAATGATAGCGAGTCCCTTTTTGCCTTCACATTAAGGATTGAATCAGGGTCCCCCCAACTGTCGCCTTACCTATTTCTGGGGATTATTTTTATCTGGTCCCTAGCAAGTTAACTATCATTTATAAAAAGAAAGAATATCCATTGTACCTGCATTTTTGGTTACCGCATTAATTATAGTCAATGCATGAACTGCTTTAATGAAGACCTTACTCACTTAATTTTAGTTCTATTGCACCTAGTTTGTATGTTATCCCTATTGATTGTTAAACTCATGCTTTAATTGCCAACAAAAATTGCATTCATATTCATTATTATACTCTTGCTTATAATGCCTGCAAGAATTGCATATAAATTCATTAGTAACTATGACTGAATGTAAATGTTTTATCTTACTATTACTAGCTTTACTGCATTGATACCTGTGCTAACTCTGTTGCATCCTCTTCATTTGTCTCCCTTCTCCCCAAAGTACCCAGCTCAACACTGTTCTGAACCTGCCCTAGCCACAACCTACCTGGTGATAAAAGAACCCTTCCAAACTCCAGTGGCTGCATCTACTTGACTCCTTTTCTCTGCACCCTCTATCAAGGAAGGAAGAAAGTAGGTTATGGACTTAGTCCCATTTGTACAGTAGGCCTCTGTTAACTATTTTTACCAGGGCTCTAAAGTTCGCTTTGAGTATGAGCAACCAGCAGCCTTTACCCCACCTTTCCAGCTACCCAACAGCCAATTCACCTCCCAACTTACAATAACCCACTCTAAGTATCAGATCTTCCATAGCTCTTCTCTAGTTAGCTCTCCCACTCACTTTCTTCAATACTAGTTTTGTCCACTAGGCGGCACCCTTATCCTATCCCTTATTCACTGCTTCTCTCTCTCTGTCCTACCTCTGTAGTTACAATATATTTCTTCTTATCTCCCTTCATCCTCATCCTATCCAGTACTCACTGCCTCTCTCCTTGTTTTACCCCTGCAACTGTACTTATACTTCTTTAGTTCTTGACCTGCTCCTCCTCTTATTCACCTAGTGCTGAAACAGTAATTTACCCTCCTCTATTTTACGTTTGTTAGCTTTCTGTGTCATTCTAGACCTTTCCTACTCATGTACTACCTCACTTACCTATAGTTACCTGCATTTCTGATAGTCTCTTCTCCAGCTTCTCCTTCAATTGTCTCTTACATTTTAACCTTTCATCTTGACAATGCCCCTTTACTACTCTGTATTCCTTGTCTTATCCTATCTCTCCTGACTTACTTCCCATCTCTACCTCCGGTTTTGGGATAGTCATATTCCTCTCCAGATGTGGCCTATCTCTAGCCTATCTCTAGCTCCACCCACCTACATCTGTTGCACACCCTCTCCCTTCCTGTGATGCCTCTAGTCCTCTGGGAAGTTACTTATACCCCTGTCCTGGAACGCACCATTCTTTCATTGATTTCACCTTTGTAAGTCCCTGGCTGCTGTCCGCTCTTGCCCCAGCTTTGCCTCTGGTAAGTAGAGTCAGTGGTTTCTTTATCTGGGATACTTTGGATGTTTGCACGATGAACTTAATGCTTATTTAACTGCGGCAGTGTTTATTGTGGGTGGAATGTTTTAGTGAAATTAACACTGTGATACAGCGTTTTGTTTGTTGCTAGATGGGTTGTTCCCTCGCTCTGTAAAGGTTATTTAATAATCTGCCTTGCTGTTCCTGTTTTAATATTTGAGAGAACGTAATACATTACATTGTGGCCAACATGTTTTCCTCACGCTCAGCCACTGACACAATTACTGTATCTTAAGTTACCGCTATTTCATCAGCAGTTATGGTTATCGTTTTATGACCCATGTAATGTCTATAGTAGAAGTTATCTCCTACCCCTGGATCTTCTAACCTGATTATACTACCTGGGACTACTTGCCTCAGACTGAAGCTGCTCAGTACATTGTTCCCCGTTCAGCTAGCGTGCTTGTTTTAGCAGATTAACTACGGAGGCGACAACCTGAATGCCTAGTGATAGTGGCTGTGTCTCCTTCTGTAAATGGCACGGAAATCTCATTCCAATAGTGTACAAGTGATATGACTGAGGTCTGTCCTACTACATGTCTGTAGTGTGTTTGCAGCCTTCACGGCAACTTGATACTGTGCCACCCACGTGGAGCTTGTCTGTGTGATCTGTTGGATTTTTTTCACTACCTAGTCCATTGAATGCGAACATCGCTCCTGCAATTGCACTACTCGTATGATGGTGCATTGTCCAAATTAAACACTTTAGCGCTATTTTAGCCAAAACGGCTATTTATAACTATGCCACTCTCGTGGAGCTAACCTGAATGCTTAAGAAACCCCTACTACCTGCTCACAGCCTGGTACGGCTAGATGATAACGTGCCTCATATGTGAAGCTAGCCTGAGTGTACTGAGGACATTTTATTATTTTTTTTTTTGTTATTTACCTGATAACACCCTGAAACTCTGTTTGCATTGTACCACCATTGTGGTCTAGCTTGAATATGTATAATGTCCATATCTCTCCTTTACCCGTGAACCTGCTTAAAATGTACTTTAAAATGATAGCGAGTCCCTTTTTGCCTTCACATTAAGGATTGAATCAGGGTCCCCCCAACTGTCGCCTTACCTATTTCTGGGGATTATTTTTATCTGGTCCCTAGCAAGTTAACTATCATTTATAAAAAGAAAGAATATCCATTGTACTTGCATTTTTGGTTACCGCATTAATTATAGTCAATGCATGAACTGCTTTAATGAAGACCTTACTCACTTAATTTTAGTTCTATTGCACCTAGTTTGTATGTTATCCCTATTGATTGTTAAACTCATGCTTTAATTGCCAACAAGAATTGCATTCATATTCATTATTATACTCTTGCTTATAATGCCTACAAGAATTGCATATAAATTCATTAGTAACTATGACTGAATGTAATGCTTATAATGCCTACAAGAAATGCATATAAATTCATTAGTAACTATGGCTGAATGTAAATGTTTTATCTTACTATTACTAGCTTTACTGCATTGATACTTGTGCTAACTCTGTTGCATCCTCTTCATTTGTCTCCCTTCTCCCCAAAGTACCCAGCTCAACACTGTTCTGAACCTTCCCTAGCCACAACCTACCTGGTGATAAAAGAACCCTTCCAAACTCCAGTGGCTGCATCTACTTGACTCCTTTTCTCTGCACCCTCTATCAAGGAAGGAAGAAAGTAGGTTATGGACTTAGTCCCATTTGTACAGTAGGCCTCTGTTAACTATTTTTACCAGGGCTCTAAAGTTCGCTTTGAGTTTGAGCAACCAGCAGCCTTTACCCCACCTTTCCAGCTACCCAACAGCCAATTCACCTCCCAACTTACAATAACCCACTCTAAGTATCAGATCTTCCATAGCTCTTCTCTAGTTAGCTCTCCCACTCACTTTCTTCAATACTAGTTTTGTCCACTAGGCGGCACCCTTATCCTATCCCTTATTCACTGCTTCTCTCTCTGTCCTACCTCTGTAATTACAATATATTTCTTCTTATCTCCCTTCATCCTCATCCTATCCAGTACTCACTGCTTCCCTCCTTGTTTTACCCCTGCAACTGTACTTATACTTCTTTAGTTCTTGACCTGCTCCTCCTCTTATTCACCTAGTGCTGAAACAATAATTTACCCTCCTCTATTTTACGTTTGTTAGCTTTCTGTGTCATTCTAGATCTTTCCTACTCATGTACTACCTCACTTACCTATAGTTACCTGCATTTCTGATAGTCTCTTCTCCAGCTTCTCCTTTAATTGTCTCTACCCGCTCCGTTCGCCCTGTGGGCTCACTCCGCTCCCCTACCCTACCCCCAAATCCCACCCACCCCCAGTAATTGTACTCTTATACCTATCAGACCACACCCCTTCTCCATTCCACCATTCACTATCTCATTCCCATTAACCAATCTTCTCTATTCTCCCACCTTTTGTTTTCCCTCCACTTCCTATCTCACCACACCCTTTTTTCCTTTCCATACCACACCTACTTTGCGTCCATACCAACAAAAATAATTTATATCTATCATGACAATAACCAAACCCTACAACCTACTCCTCTTATATAGTTTGCTCATACTCACACTTCTGCCTCCTGTAACTTTAGCATACTTGCTAACCTACTATGAGCACCTAACATGTTCACACTTCTGCAAAAAATCTACCTCTTCTTCACTACCCTCTCTTACTGACCATGTCAACATTACTTCCACTCCCAGCTATCTACTACCTAAATACCATAGGTCAGCCCACATCAGATACAACTACCATAATACTAGAAGACATCCATTTCATCTCAGTAAATATACTAATACTAGATATCTAACACTACTCCTCTCCCTAAAGGATGGAGATATTCACCCAATCCCTGGTCCAAACACCTCCACCTCTACTCTACTCACTACCCCAAACCCCTCTACCATCCATCTACTGAAAACAACACCCAACTCACTCTTAATAGCTCACCTCAAAAACACGTAGCATCAATAATAAAATTACACAACTCCATGCTCTCCTGGAACTCTACTCCTTTGATATTTTCTGTCTAATAGAAACTTGGCTAAAACCCACGACTAAAGACAATGAAGTTACCCTACCTGGTTATAACATCTTACATCTCGACCGTGTAGCCAAAAAAGGTGGTGGAGTAGCTGTCTTATTCAAATCAGATTTTCAAATTACCACCTTCAACCAAAAACCCCCTCATGACTCTAATGCTGAGATACTTATTACCAAGCTTCAGCTAAACTCAGTCAAATCTATCTATATTATCTGCATCTATGTTCCTCCAGGAAATAACATCACTACTATTGAAAACATCCTTTGTTGGTTATCGCAAAACCTTCCCCAAGAAACCATCATCCTAGGTGATTTTAACATTGATTGAAAATGTTGCAATAACAACTACCCCACTAGCCATATTAATCTGTATGGATTTACCCAAATTATTACCTCCCCCACTAGAAATAACAAGACTAATAAGAAAGAAAGTACCTTAGATTGGATACTCATCAATAATCAACCCCAGACTTACAATTCTGGAACCCTCCCAGACGACATTAGCGACCACTTACTAACCTACATTATCAGGCTTAAAACCTATCCACCTTTTCAACCCATATTTAGGACAATTAGAACCAAGAACAACTTCAACTTGGATCTATTCTTAACTGAACTTAGAGCATGTAACTGGTCCCCATTAAAACACCTTTCTCTTGATGAGGCTGTTGACTACTTTAATGCTAATTTCCTAGCCATACTCAACAACCATGCTCCTACCCACTCTATTAGGATCAGAACCAAATCTGCTCCTTGGCTTTCTAAGGAAACTAAGCAAAAGATCCATCTCAGAAATAAATATTGGAATAAATCACCCTTAACTAAAAACCCCATTGACCTCCAAAACTTCAAACAATTGAGAAATGAAAGAAAAAAAGCCATAATGTCCGATAAACAAAACTATTACCTACATTCTCAACAGACTCACTATAATAAACCACAAAAATTCTGGGCAAGTATTAATCAATTATTACACCCTGGTCAATCTATTACACCTAACCCACAAGGCAGTGACAAGGACAACCCCAAACAAACTGCCGATGCCTTTAATACCTTTTCACCAAAACAATTCAAACTCTTGCCAGTCAACTCTCTCCGCAAAACATAACAATATCTAAATCTGAAAAATACCAGCACTAATATTTATATAAGGCAATCCTACTTGCCAAGCATACAGCTGAATATGGGAATACCCACACATTTAAATTTCAGGTGATTGAGGCTATTACACCAAGCATCAGGGAAGGAGACATCATTACACATACTGAATATAGGGAAACTCGTTGGATTGTCCTTTTACGGGCAGATCGAGGAAGAGGCCTGAATGAGAGGGCCTCCATTAAGCCCATGTTAAAGAAAAGGAGGTTGTGTAAATGAAATCCATTTAATTCAGTTTTATTTCCCTGATGTGCCTTGTCCTAGGTTTTCCGTTTTTTGTTCATGTGTATTTTATTTGAGGTTTTCTTTTATTTTAATTACAGATGTTGTGGATATATATATATATTTTTTGGGATTTATATAAAATATGTATCACATATTGTATATGTATTGTGGCTTTTACATATATATGCACATTTTTATTCAGTTTTGTATACTGTGGCTTTTAATCGTTGATTGATTGATTATTTAATTGAGTAGGATTGCCTTATATAAATATTAATCAGATGTATGTTTATTATTTGGTCTGAGGAAGCTCCTATGCGAAAGCGCTTACCTGTTTGTGTTCCTGCAATAAATTGTGGACTTTTTATCATTTTGGATTGGCTTTATTCTTGGACTTATCAGTCTGTGGCTGTGCTTGACTCTGTTGGTATTTTTCTTTATTTATTTTTAAATAACTTTGTACTACAGAGGATCTACTTCGTGGGGTGCTGGCAGTTTTTATTATATTTTTGCTAATATCTAAGTGTGAATTTAACCCACCACCGCAATTTGTCTTCCAACCTGTATCAACAGCATTTATTCTCACCCTTATCCAAAAACTCAAACCATGCACTCCTTCTGCTGACCTACTACCTGCAGAATACTTACAGTTAGCAGCCAAATCCATTGCTTACCCCATCTCCAGTCTCATAAATAGAACCATCACTGAAGGATACATCCCCAAACTTTGGAAAGTCTCCCACATTATTCCCCGTCATAAGGGGGGAGACTCCACTGAACTCTCCAACTATCGTCCCATAGCCCTACTCTCTCCTTTATCTAAGATTATGGAAAGATGTATCCACAAACAATTGCTAAACCACCTTCTCCATAATAACCTGGTCTCCAACTCCCAACATGGCTTCAGACCTTCCCATAGCACTACTACTGCCCTACTTTCCTTCATGGACACCATCAACAAAAACTGTAACCTTAACATGCTTTCCTCTGCAGTTTTCATTGACCTGCCAAGGCGTTCGACATGGTAAATCACAATATACTCATAAACATTCTTAAATCTCTGTCACTTGACACACTAGCTATAAAATGGTTCCAGTCCTACTTAAATGACAGACATCAAGCTGTGCTCTGGAACACCATTCTTTCTACCCAACTCCCTGTCAATATTGGTGTCCCTCAAGGGTCCATACTGGGCCCTCTCCTGTTTTCTATATTCATCAATGACCTTCACCAAGTATTTCCCCAAGCTACATGTATACAATACACGGATGATTCTACACTTATATGCTCAGCCACATCTGTATCTAAACTTCACTCCCTTACACAAGACTTATTTAACTCAGTAGAACTATGGTTTACAAAACGCTGCCTCATACTAAACCCCCAAAAAACTAAACTTCTCCTTTTTACACCTACCAATAAATCTCCCCCAATTGACTTCACTGTAACATCCAATAATGGCACTGTCATATCCCAAGATCTTACTACCAAACTGCTAGGTATCACCATAGACAACAACCTTAACTTTGACACTCATATCAACAACATTTTGAAAACTACTAACAAAAAAAATGTCTCTCTTTATAGGATCAAACCCTTCCTCACTCCTGCAACCAGAATAACTATTGTCCACGCCCATCTAATCTCTACACTTCTCTATGCCTCACCCATCTTTACTAATCTGTCAAAAAATAACATTAAGAAACTAGAAAACTCCTACAATAATATAGCCAGATTTGCCACAGGTAACCCATTTAAAACACACTGCTGCCTTAATCTAAAGTACCTAGGGTGGCTTGAATTACAACAACAGCTGAAATTTAATCAACTGACCATTGCCCATAAAATACTTTATCAACCTGCCAAAACACCCATCCTAACTAACCTTATTCACCCCTACAATAACCTGAAGTCCCTAAGATCTTCTCAAAAACTTCTTGTAAATATCAATAAATCAAACAATAGAGCTGGAGACTCTCTCTTCTCTAACACTGTTGGGAAAACCTGGAACCTACTTCCCTCCGAACTTTGCACTCTTCCCTCTATAACTCTGTTTAAAAATAAACTTAAGCTCTTCCTTAAAGCACATTGGATGTGCCCCTGTACTAAACCTGACTGAACAATGCTCTCGCCACTTGATTCAACCCCACCTTCACATCTCTGCAACAATCTCTTCTTAACAACTACCATTCTACCTCTCCCACACAATCTTATCTATTTGTGTACTCACTAAAAAGGGACATGCTTTACTACTTGATTTTTTAATCACCTTTAACTTCATTTTACTTTCCTTTTATTCCTCCTTCCCTATCTACAATTATATTATACAAGTTCTGCTATTAATCCTTTTGAACATCTAAGTCTTGTCAATATTTTGTATTTTTTTATACTCTATATACCTATGACCACTTACATTGTCTTCGTAATGATGAATGTAATTGTATCTCATATATGTACTTCTGTAGATGTGTACTTTAATGAATCTGTTTTGGAGCTTATCTCCCCATGGCCACTACTGAAAATGGACATATATCCAGCTAGACTAGCCCGGTCAACAAATGTAAAATAAAATAAATAAAATAAAATAAAGTTCTGAGTCTGTGCAACCTGACACATTCCTTATTATTAACTAGTTTTGAAATGACAAGTAAGACACACAAAGGTGTAACTATTTTCTGTGTGTGTGTGTGTGTGTGTGTGTGTGTGTGTGTGTGTGTGTGTGTGTGTGTGTGTGTGTGTGTGTGTGTGTGTGTGTCTGTCAGTAGCACTGGCCTTCAAAGGAAAGGACTTAAACAGTGTTTATTCTTTCGCTTAATAACTAGCTAGATGAAATATGCTGTAGGCCCCTGTCATGACCCAAGCCATTGGTAAAACACAGAAAACATAAGTCACTGGATTTCTAACAACATAGCATATTGAAATAATGTCACTGAATGGTTTATATATGAACAAAAGACAGAATTAAATCTATATTAGGCTTATAAAAATAGGATAATTATCTCCAGTGTATTAACTTAGAGTGCTTGTAAAACAATAAAATGGATATATTCCATTTATGTCTTGAATTTTAAGGCATTATCTGAAAGTGAAGTGGCCAATAAGAAAACAAAATTCAAAATAAATAACTTATGCTACATTTCTCCAGTTTGATGCCAGGCACTTTATTATTTCTATGTATTTGTTGATAATTGGTAACATCCATATCAGTTAAGAGATAACAGTCTTCAAATTATCAGCTATAAATTAAAGCCAGTCTGCAGTCAGAAATCTATTTGACTTCTATAGACAATATAGTCTATATCATGCCATCATAAATCATCCTGAGATAGGCAAATAAGTAAAAATTGACTGGAGGTACCTTTATTAGTTTACTGCACTTCTAATTTGTGTTGTTAAAAATCAGTTAATAAAAGAAGCACAAAATGATCTGCTTTCATCTATTCACCTTCACAAAGCTGTGACCCTTTTTTCTTTTTATATATACATAGAGCTTTACCATTAACAATGAAAAATGCAGATGTTTTTATTTCTAATAGAAGCATCAGGCCACTGACACTGGGCTGTTCCTTTCATGTCCTACTACAGCCAGTCCACAACTGTAGTCATTTATTTAGTCAGTCTTTTATATGACAACAATGCATTGTTTGATGATTTGAAATGTATGGCACACTATTTCATAACAGAATTAAAGGAAATAAACACTTTTATGCTTTCAAACTTTTGTATCTATGCCAACAAAAAAAATCTTTGTCATGTCGCTGTTGGAAATGTGCAGTTCCTTTAGATTGTTTTCCATGCTTTGCCAGTCCTAATGGGAAATTTCATTGTCCCCAAGACCAGCATTTGCATATCAGGACGTGAAGTGTAATTGGCCTTTTTAAAATGCATTCCTTTCTGCTTAATTGGACTTCAAAACCAAGAACTGAAGAAAGGTTTGAAATACCACATTTACTTTCACTAATTCATGTAAACTGTCATGAAAGCCTTTCCTTTAAAAATGCATTCCCTTTCCATGTTTTTCAGAGTCCTGACATGTTCTTTCAGCAGAGAAACATGATTTAAATGTTAGATATCACATCATTTTCTCATACAATAATACGATTTTCTCTTTCGGCTTACAGTAGAAATGAGGCTATCACAGAAGCAATTCAAAATTATTTATTTATTTATTATTTATTCTACATTTGTTTACCGGGAAAGTCAGACTGGTCGCAGGTCCTTTTTCAGCAGAGGCCCGGGTAGAAAAGCTCCATTACAAAAAAAAAATAAATAATTCGAGCATAATAAAAAGTTAACAACTTACATGGTCATAACATGAGCACACAGATAGTATTTACACAATTCTGTTATATAAAGACCTCAAGTGAATACTATATCATGGCAATGATGTTACAGAAAACTTGTTTTGAATGAGTTACAATACAAGCTGAGTCAAGGATAAGAGTAGGTTGGCAGTCAGTAAGCAGTGGCTGGCTACCTATACAAATGTAGCTTTAGCCTGGAGAATTACAGGTACAAAGCCAGGAAATGGCTAAGTGTGTTGTAAGAAGCTTTTTAAACTGTGCTGTGGAGGAGCTGGAGGTAATGGAGGCTGGTAGTTTATTCTAGATTTTAGGGATGACGTTTGAAAAGAGATATTCACCCGCTGAGATGTTAGCTCTTGTGGTGACCAAGAGTAGTCTGTTAGTGGTGCGGAGGACTCTAGAAGTGGCATATGATTGTATAAGATTTTGGAGAGAGGGGACTTTATCAGGTTGATGAAGGATTTTGTGGGCAAAGGTTAATTGTCTAAAGTAGAGGAGTTGAGGAAGTTCTAACCAATTTAGCTGTCTAAGAGCAGAGCAGTGGTGTGACCTGTGTGTGGCTTCAGTGGCAGATTTAGCACTTTTATTGTATAAGGTTTCCATCTTGTTTAGGTCGGTTTTACAAAGGTTGATCAGAATTGGGGAGGCATATAGGAGAGCTGACAGAAGTATGGGCTGTAGTAACTTTTGTGGCTCTAGTTAGAAATTGATTATGTCTGTAAAGAAGACCTATTTTTTAACCTTTTTGATGGTTTGAGCAATGTGAATGTTGACTTTTAAGTTGTTGTCAGTTTCGTTAACAAGCAGTTTAGTATGAGTTATTGGGGTTATGATGGTTTTGTTTTTGGATTCTACAGTAAAAATTGGTAATGATGGGGAGATCTAGTGGGATGGAAGACCAGGAGTTTAGTTTTGTTGGGGTTTAGGATGAGCAGGGAATTGGTGAACCATGTTTCTCCAGATAGGAAGGATTCCTTCAAAGGAATCCATAGAATATGGATCTATTTGTTAACCAGGTAACCCCCTTTTTGGGAAATCTGTCTTGTTAACTAATTTGCCCAGAGTCACATAGTAGACAAATGGAGGTCGAAAGAATCGGACCCTGTATCCTAGGAACAGGAAGCACACCATTAACAACTCAGACCTTCAGTCTACTACATTAACTACCAACAAAAAGAATAAAATGAAAATAAAAAGAACTGCATGAGAAAAAAATGGCATAATTTGAATGCACAAGATGGATGGCTTATGGAGATACAACAAAGTAGCTTATCAGAGAAAATTTGGTAGATGATTGGAACATCCTTCCCAAAGAGGCAACAGTGACAAACACTGAAAAAAATGAAAAGTTTATTGGAAAGACATAAGGCAATTCTTTCAAAGTGTGTGAAAGATTAGTTCTTGGTTAAATAAGATCAAGTTTATCCAGCAGGATGGCAGATGAGCAGACAGGACAGGCGAAGTAGTCCCTTCTCTGGATTCAGAATCTATACTTTTGTACTTTATGCTATATAGTGAAAGCAACCTAAAAGTAATTAAGTAATTCTAAGAAACAAAGTTACATGATGCCCAATTCTGCAGTACAGAGGGATGGATCGCTAAGTGTGACCCAGATAGTTTTAATTAGCAGCTTGGCACTGGAGGAGTATAGTAGAATATGTGAAGTGAGCAGCTTACATCAGCTGACCCATTCCAAGGAGAGAGAAGTGGTCTGGTCTGTTGCAATGCTAGATCCTGTAGAAAGGATAGAACAGTGTATAGCACATTGACTGGTTCCTATCAAGCTCCATATGCAGCAGTCCCCTAAGGAGGGTTTAAACTCCTGGACAGGGCATGAACAGAAGTGTGCACATCCTCCTGTTAGACGTGCGGCCATCAGTTCTTAGGTGTGGGGACTTAAGACAGCATTACTTCGCCCCCATCCCCATGGCTGCCTGGATGGTGACATCTAGCAGCTGGCTGCTGCCACCACCAAAATTTGATGCTTGGCAGGCAGTAATTTTTTTTTTTTTTTAAAAAGCAGAAATAATTTTGAATCTTTACATGACAATAAAATACAACTTACAGTTTCAGACTGCAGTTCTCTATTAGTATATCTGTGCTTCTCTGTTAGAAATGATAAGTAAAGAATTTCATGTTTATCATAGAAACTGTTAGCAAATAAAAAGTGCCAGGCCACTCCTATTTGCCTATTGATCCTGTATAATGTGTATGACTCCTGAACCTATGAAATAAAGGGATTTTTATCAGACCCATCTTCTGCTTCTAGCATCCCTTGTGTCTGTCCCAAGCATGCTTATTTTCCATAACAAGAACAATAAATAACACATAAACCTTGTTGAAGCAGGATCAGCCCACTAATGCAGATACAAAACTTTTATCTGTGTTGGAGGATCAGATTACTGCTTTGCTTATTCAGAAAGGAGTGCATAAAGGCTTCATTCTGTGGTCTGCCCCAATAGCCATGTTGCTACCTATGCAAAAAGCATACAACTCATAACAGATGGATGATAGATGCAAGCAGGTGGAAGCATACATTATGCACATCAAGCACTGAGAAGAGTACAGCATTACAAAAAAGTGACAATCCCATGCTCTGCCATCCATATCTTGTCTCATATGGGAATGTATGCACCATATGACTAGTTGGGTCCTGGAAAACATGAGGGCAGTGAAGTGACACTGAGTATCAGTTGTGTTACGACACCAGAATGGGAATGTTTGTTGGCACATGACTCTTTGCTTACAGGTCATCCCTTCAGATGTAGTTTCACATTATACTAAAACTTTCTGAAAGCATGACCGCTTCTTGAAAAAGCTTTCTAGTTCTTATTCATTAAACTGATTCATTAAACTTTATTAATTTCATCAATACAAACATCTGTGAACTGCATAACACGCTATGATACGTGGTCTAACTTTTTAAATGATTTAGCCCACCAGTTATCTTTGCATATTAGTAGATCTTTTCTAGACTTCTTTTAAGAACTTAATTTGTCATGGAGTCAAGATACAACTTCAATGACTTCATCATTAACTCCATGGACAATACCTCAATCACCCCAAAAGCACACACTAAACTCCTATGAGTAGCAATCAATAGCAAACTCAAATTTGACATACACATAGCCCAAACAATCAAAAAAAGTTCACAAAAAGCTAGGTCTCTTGTATAGGAATAAGCAATTCATGACCAATTATACCAAAGCCACTATTGCAAGAACCCACTTATTATCCACCCTACTGTATTTCTCCCCAATCCTGACTAATCTTCACCACAGCAAACAAAGCAAAATGGCATCTTGCTACAACAAGATCGCCAAATTTGCCACAGGTGCCTCTAATAGAGCCCACCACTGTCTTTCCGTCAAGCAGCTCAACTGGCTTGAGCTGCCTCAATTACTTCTTACCACTCAACTCTCCCCAGCCCACAAACTATATTATCTCCCAAATAAACCCCCATTTTACAAGACCTAATATAACCCTACACCACCACCCGAGCTTTAAGATCAACAGATCAAAATCACATAAATGTCATCAAACATAAGAATGAAGCTGGCAAATCTCTTTTTGCCTGTTCTATAGCAAAAGTCTGGAACTCACTTCCAAAACACATAACTTCTACAAGTTCTGCTCCACAATTTAAAAAACTACTCAAAACCCACTACTTTAACAACTGGCTATGCCCATGTGACTCCCCAGGCTAATCCACTACATTAGCAGTTATACAATGACTCTACCAAGGATCACCTAATAGTGCCTAACCTCTGGATATTAATTCTTAACTAATGATGTTCTATTCTGTTGGTATCTACTTATACATCTCTGAAGACAGTTAAACATATTCTACATACAACTGGTATACCTCAAGAATACAATAATTGTATCTATACATATATCTGTGAAGAAATGTAAAATATGTTCTTGTATAATATTGTATGCATTTAGAAGAAAGTGTTGTAATTCAAAAAATGTTATTTGTTAGATTGTTTTTAAGTGGAGCTTTTCTCCCTGGGCCTCCGCTGAAAATGGACCTGTGTCCAGTCGGACTTTCCCTGTCATCAAATGTAAAATAAAATAAAATAAATAAAAAATAAATAAATAAAATAAATACAAAATATCTGTTTTTCCCTTCTCATATACTCTTTTTTGTGCAGTATCTCTGTCTTCCAGCAGAGGGAAGCCACATTCCAAGTAATTTCTCTTTCTTTCATCAGTAAAAAAAAAAAAAAATACATGTACATCCTCTGGATGCTTATGCAGTCTCCTTCTGCCTAGAACGTGAACATCTGACACTCTCAGTAAATCATTGCTAATAGCTGTAGTGTGGTGCCACTGTGCCAGTTTGGCCACTGTATGTTATCCTACCCTGATTATGATCACGTTCAGCTTTTAGTCCAAATATTAGTCTGAAGAGCTGCAGTGAAACTTCAGGAAGGAACTCAGCTCCTGGTGCTTTGTTCTTGAGGCTAGCAATGTGAAGCATATCAAGAAAAACAGCAAAGTTAAAACATGCAGAATCATTTTATTTTGTTCCTACTTTACTCGTTTGATACTTTAAGATGTGGTTCAAATTTGCAGCATGTTTTCCTCACTGCCTATTATTGTCAGGACATGAAATTTGATAGACCATAAAGAAAATCTTATTATGATAATATTTACTTTAAACTTGTTTTATATTTTGTTTTGTTCATGAGGTACATACACACACAGATATCAACAGCTAAGTAGGTTCTGTGACCTCATGCTAAGTCACACAGATTTTTCAAAACGCGTGGACATATTTACCTTCACTGTTTCTTCCCACTTTCTTCAAAACTTTCAGCTTCACTACTGTGTCTGGCAGATGATTCCATTATCTGGCAGCTTTCCAGAAAAAAAGTTTTCCCTTATCCATCTTATGATATTTATAGTTTATATAAATCTTACTAGGCCTCTTACAGTTTCCCTGGTTTTAATCACATCTTTCAGGTGTCTTCAATTAATTCAATTTAAACATCTACAAAATTCTGTCATGTCTGTTTTTATCTTAAATGACACCAGCGTAATAGCAGCCAGTAGTATGTACTTCTTTGTTCCAAAATTATAACAGTCAAACTATGGGTATTCAGTAATAGTTAACAGCTGTCCAATATTTCAAAAGTAAATACTTAGTTTTAAAACACAAAAATAAAAATGTTAAAATGTTAAATGTTTTGGCAACTATGCATTACAAATACTTTTACTAACTTAATATAGTTTCAATTTACACTATCTGTCTTCGTATCCAATCTCTCTTGCTTTCTTTATTTCTGTGGTTGAATAAACAGAATTGATTAAACAGTATTCTTACTAAAAATGTAACACACTGGGTTTATTTTCTTGCATTGTATTCCTCTATAATATGTATTTGTCTTGTATATCTACTTCAGTGTGTATTATGTAAAAACTTTCTTGACTTTCAAAGATAAGCTGATGTTATGTAAAAATTTCTGTGATTGTATGGAGCTTTGCTCCCTGGGCCTCCACTGAAAATGGGTCATTGGGACCAGTGGACTTTCCCGGTCAACAAATGTCAATAAATAAATAAAATCAAGTTGATTTTATCACTGGAAGGATTCAATTTTATTCAGTCACAATAAGTGCTCTCGTCCACAAACTGATCTGATGAAGTCCATTTTGTGGATGATAGCACAGATCAAGACTGAATAAAACTGAATGTGTTCAGTAACAATATCTACTTGATTTTTATTTATTTATTTATTTTTGTTTTAAAAGTATTTACTTTTGAAGTTTTTGAATGTTGTTAGCTCTTACTGAATACTGGTAGTTAAACCGACTGCTATGGTTTTGGAACAGGTAACCTATGGATGGACAAAAGTTGACCTCTTGAGTATCATTTGCCCGAAGGTTAACCTCCCCAAGGATTGGAGGTCCTTGGTAGGAAATCATTGCCGGTGAGTTGAGCTGCCAGTAATGCTCTCCTTTTCATGGGTAATTTCCCCCTTCTTTGAGTTGGTGTGACCATGGAGTTGTTAAATACAGGTTTGAGGGTATAGGAGGCTTATCCCTCCCCCTACATCAGTAGTGCAGGGAGGTAGCCCTCTGCAAAAACACTTATAAAATAATTCTTTGGCCATTTTGTTTTGGGGGGGGGGGTGCAGTTTAGAGATTCTGATCCTCAGCATGTTCAAATTCGTCCACTTACAGTGGAAGCTTGAAACAAACAAAGAAGAACAGATTGCTGGCTACTGTCACAACTGGAGTCAGTTATTCTCCTTGCATCTCTGGTTTTGTTTTTGCAGTTAGGGCAAATAGATATTATAAAACAGTTAAATCTTTAAAAATGTTAAAATCATAATGCTGTAAATAAACAAATGTCTGTGTTATGCTGCCATATTATAATTACCATCATTATTATTATTTGTTAGGTTTTTTGTTTTTCTTAACATAATTTCATCACAGCTTTTAACATATTCTATGTATTGGTCTGTCCTCAGAGAACACTTCCAGGCACACAACATACATTTCCAAAGCTGAACAACATTCATTCATCAGTAAGCAAAGAGCATTGCAAAACTTCCAGAGGGTGAGTGTAGCAGAATTTCTAATGTTCATCTAACCACAGTCTTTTATAATTGCATTTTATGCTCAACTGAGGTGAACATCTGGAAATCTTGCCTTAAATAAGATTTTAGAGTAACAACTGAAAATGCATTATCTGTTTATTGTTTATATGGATTCACACAGCAAAAATGAAAATGTATTTTCTAAGATTGAGTTTTTCCCCTCTAACTGGTTCTCAGGTAAACAAAACACAACGAGGGACTGGAATAAAATATTAACAAATAGATGAATAAGTAGAAATTGAAAACATTTAAACAATCCCTTGAGCAATAATTTTAATATAAATGTCTATATATATATATATATATATATATATATATATATATATATATATGTGTGTGTGTGTGTGTGTGTGTGTGTGTGCGTGTGTGTGTGTGTGTGTGTGTGTGCGTAGTAAGTTTAGAGTTAGAATAATAAAGGTTTTTAAAGTTATGGACCTATATTAATGAACTTCACCGTAAAATTTGGTTGTTCTTTGCAATAATTTTGCCCCCAAAAAATTTAGCACAGAATTCAAATTTCAGATTCATGCAAGTATTACAAATAATAGCAGTCGTTGCATTAATTTCACTTTATGTAAAAACATTGTTGCCTCCTAGTATTTTTATGCAGCATTTCAGCATATTTTTTTGTATTCCTGTTGCATAAAAAAGGGAAAATAAATGTTAATTTCCTTTGTAAAAAATCTGGCATACAGAGATAATGCCCTGACTAGAACCCAGATGTTTGAGCAGCAGTTCAGGCAATGGGGGAACTGGGCAGGGGAGAGTAGGGGTGGGTAAATGATGCTGGCTCATCTATCCTTGAAGAAGAGAATGGTGGTTCCAATCTGTCGCACCAGAAAGGCAGCAAAACCATAGGCTATCACCTTGGTGCTGCCAAGCCAGTGATAGTAGCCCTCACCAAACATGTAGGGAAGAATCTGTGGTGCAGGAATTATAGGGCCTCACGATGATATATGTTAAGGTCTAATAGGCAAATGTACTCATAGCTTCCAATAGGGGATAGAGAGAGATGTAAGCAAGGGCAAAACTCTTTAATGGCTGCCTGAATGACTGCCATGCTTCAGTCACCTCTTGACTTCCTGTCTAGGATCCCCTATGTACGGAAGAAAGAAATGGTTTCAAGATCAGTATAGGGGCTGATAGTTGTAAAAGCAAAGAGAAAGCAATTCTCTCAAAATATGAGTTTGTATATCAAGTGAGAACTCATCTACCTGGAAATTCCTTGTTTGGTTCCCCTTACATGGTTAATGAGTCCAAATCCCAAAACAGGCATAAAATCAGTAGGATAGCCAGGCTGATATCACAGAAGAATGAAATCTCTCTGTACCACTAATGGCCCAGGTTCAAGGGCATACCACTGCTACATAAGGATAGTTTTGTATATGAGTAGGGACTGGATACCTAGCAGATGACCCTTTATACTTGGCAGTGAAGGATGAGTACACCACAAGGCAACTTGACCTCTAACAGAGGTTGGAGGCTTAACAGTGCCTGGAAATTTAATGAGGATGCGACAGATCACCTGCAGTGGATGCATGTGGGAGCATGTATGTCATATTTTGTATATTCTCTCCACAAAAAAGGGGAAATATAGCATTACAAAAAGCCTCTATGTCTTATACACGACCTCCAGTTTCACTTGCTCCACTTGGTTCTGACATTGAAAAATTAGGTAATAGGAGGTGGCCAGGTCAAAGTTCCAGTTTAAACACATTACAGTACAAACCTGGAAGACAGTGCAGAGGACTGAACTATTAACTGCTAATAAACTACTGTCTGTAGTTCAAGGTTCTATTCTATCAGATGCTACATGTCTACTGTGTGCCCTAAGTGGGATCCAGACAACCCAGGACTAGCTTGCTGAAGAAGACAGCAGACAAGGGTATGAGTAGCCACTGCTTGCTTACCTATCCTGGGTGGTCGGGCCCACTGTAGTGCTGGTACCTGTTGGACAGAAGGAACTGGGAATATTCACTTGGCTGTAGCAAGCTGCTTTTATGTTGTAACCTTCACTGTGTATATGCAGAAGTGAGCACTTACAAAGGGTAAAGTATTGGCCTTCACATCTGCGAGTGTGCACATCAGCTTCTAGGGTGAGCTTAAGGCCAGAAAGTAGTAAAATCTTTTATGGCTGCGTGGTTGATAGTGACACCACTACAAGTTTTCACTCTGGTTATGGGGAAATGAATGGCCATGCTTATGGCATCGTGGCTAGATGATCATCAGGTGTGAGGAGGAGCTGAAACAAAGGAAAACAAAGCAATTTCATCTCAAACCTTCATAAGAGATTTAGAAGAGGAACAATACTTAGGATGCAGAAACTTAATTTTCAAAGTGAATTTTACATTTTAAAATGGGTAATGCAGCAAACATGTAATTAAAACAATGAATATGGAGAAGGGGAGAAAGGATTAGGCAACTGTGTCTTTCCTTTGGTGAGAGTGAGAGCCATCATTGGAAATATCCTTGGTGGAGACCAAAGGATACTCCTGAAAGGTCATAAGGCAAGAGATGGATGCCTGCAGTGTGGAGCTGCAATCTGCATTCTATATATGAAAGAATATATGGGCAGCCTGCATTGCATACTACTATACAGGAGTACAGTGTTAGGAATAAATCCGTCTCCCTTAAATTCTAATACTCTAAATAAGTTGTTTACACACTCTCATGCTCCTTCCTCCTACTACTAAGCTACATTTCAGGTTACTGTCCCTTAGGAGAGACCCCATCCTACAAGAATTTATGGAGACTACTCTTGTGGTCAGGGAAGAATAAATATAATTAAAAGACTAAGGTTGAGTGACCAGTGGTCATGTGAGAGGGGCCAAAGTATGCTGATATACAAACACTGTGGAAAAGAGACGAGAGAAGAGAAACCAAAAATTGGCTAAGGGTGCATCATATTGTCAAGGAGGAATTGATAGAGATGAAGATGAAGAGAACAAAAAGAGAAGTGAAGAGTATGAACAGCGCTCATAATATCTCCCTATGTGGGTGCATGCTATTATACATTCACTAAGAAGACTGCCACCATCACCAGTGACTTGGTGATCCTAATATCTGCCCCCAGGCTGTGTACAGGTAACAGTCCTTTGTTTGACAAAACTACTAAGTTATGCAGTCATTTCCACCCATCCTATCTCACCCCAAGATGGGCATGCCCTGCCTGCACTCTTAAACACCTGAGCCTCTAATCAAATTGTAGTCAGGGCTTTATCCCTATGTTCATAGGTTCATAGGTAGGTACTAGGCTATCGGCCCTAGGGCCCATACAAGTCTAGTCAAAAAATGTACCCTGGCTTTCGCCACCCAAGAAAATTATTTTCCTGTGCCCCTGTCGAGCAGAGCCACAGAAGTGATCTCCGGGGTGAATTTCCCATTTCCCATCCAATCATCAAGATTTTTCTTGAAGAGTGCTAATGAGGAGCTCTGTTTGACATAGATAGGTAGTCTGTTCCAGAGTATGGGAAGTCTCTGGGACAGGAATCTATCCCTCCAGCATGTTCTGTTTATTGTGGTGACAAGGTTTAGGTCCCTAGAGTGTGCAGCTCGGAGGGATTGGGATTTCTTTAAGTGGAGCATGTCCAACAGCTCTGGGTTTGACATAGCTTTGTATGTTAGGCAGAGATCGCCCCTGAGTAGGCGATATGCGATGGAGTAAAGCTGTAGTTTTTTGAGACGGTCTGCATAGGGCATCTGTTTGAGGCCAGTAATCCTCTTTGTGAGGTATTTCTGTGGTCTTTCCAGTTGTTGTAGATGTCTTGTGAGGTACATACCAAAAGGGGCGTTGTACTCTATAATGGGTCTAATGAGTGATGAGTAGAGGGGAACAATGACCTCTTTTTTTCTGGATGAGAATCCTTTTGTGATGAGATGAGCCATGTAGAAGGATTTCCTGACCACTGTGGTGATGTGATTATCAAAGCAGAGACTACTGTCCACCTGTGTCCCAAGGTCTCTTATCACATTTTCGGCATTAAGTAGACTACCAGCTATGTGGTACTTCATGGGTACAGAGTTTTTACCAAAGGGGATGACAAAACACTTTTTGGCATTGAGCTTCAGGCCATGGCTTTGACACCAGGTATCTGTCTCAGTGAGGCCCTTTTGTAGTTTGTCCACATCATTAGGAGTTTTGATTATGGCTCCTAGTTTGCAGTCATCTGCAAACTTTGTTAGCCAAAGACCTTCTGTGTTGGCCTGAACTTCAGAGAAGTAGATACCAAACAGGAGAGGACCCAGGACTGAACCCTGTGGTACTCCACTTGTCACTGGTCTGATGTCGGATTTGGAATCCGCTACTTTCACGGTGTGGGTTCTGTCCGTGAGCCAGTTGGCAACCCATCTTGTGACATAGGGATTTATACCCAGTTTAGTGAGCTTATCTATAATTCCAGAGTGGGGGATGGTGTCGAAAGCCTTGGCGAGATCTAGATAAGCTGTGTGAACCATTTTACCCTCATCTATGGCTTTGGTGACTGCTTCAAAGAAGTCAATCAGGTTTAGAAGACTTTTTCAAATCCAAACTGGGTAGGGTCCAGAGTTTGGAGATTACCAATGTCTTTGTTTATGAGTTCCACGATGATATGTTCCATGGCCTTGCAGACCAGGCTCATCAGGCTAATGGGGCGGTAGTTCCCGGGGTCTGTCGTGGCTTCCCCTTTGTGGAGTGGGATAACCGTCGCAGTGTGCCATTCAGTGGATACAAAGCCTGAGGTGAGGCTATGATTGAACATGGTACTTAGGTAGGGTGCAAGTTCATTCTGTAGTTTGTGTAGAACGCAGCCTGGGATATTGTCAGGTCCCATGGATGCTGTGTTCTTGGCTTTGGAGAGTGTGTTTTTTGTGCCACCAATTTAGACTAAATGGCAAAATGAAAGTCACTGGAGAAGTTCATAAATGTCTTTTACAGCTGAAAAAATGGAAAGGGAAAATGCATGAGAACTACAGGCTGCCACATTCATATAAAGAAAGACCACTGGCATCCTTCCATAATCATCATCATCATCTTTGTTTGCCGTGACTGATATTCTGTTTTCAAGACAGTAGGTGGGAAAGATTAACATAATTTGATGAATGATTTATCAGATTCAGCATATCATTATGTTTTCTAATGTAATTTAGTGAGGGGGAAATATATTATCAATATAATTAGATAATACCGAAGTCTTGAGCACATCATTATGTTGCTGGAAAGACAGTTGATGAGTATGTCACTACAATGTTAAATGAAGTGTTTGATCCTGTGTGACAGATCTACTGATAAAGAGCTCACTCTGCAGGAGCATCTCATCTAGGCTGTATCTTACATGGAAAAAAAAATGAATGAATATTTAATTTCTAAAGCAGCTTTACCTTCTTACTACTCAAGTCATTTATAATCTCTTTTTTTCACATTTTAACTGAATTAAATTTTCCTTTGAAAGATCAGAACTTGTTAGGAAGTAACTGGCTGTTCAACGTCATTAACTAATTTTTTGATTATAATGGGTGAGCCAAAGTAACTTTCTCGGAACAAGGCAGTGAATCTTCTGCTCGATAGCGCACCAGCCCACAGTTGTTGTGTCTTTCGGCTTTTCCCGGTTAGGGGTCGCCACAGTGGAACTCCGGTCCACTAATGATTAGCAGTAGATTTTTACGTGCCGCGTTGCTGGCCCTGATGCACATCCTTCAACGAAGGTACGCCCATTCACGCATGTCTCCACACAGAAGACGCTCTAGCTGAGAATCGAATAGGACAATGTCTTACTGTGAGGCAACAACTCTACCACAGCACCACCTCAAAACACTCACCAAGCTTACCCATGGACAGTTTAGAGATTTATCATTTCAGCTTTCAGATGTAGGGGAAATTCGGGACACTGTGTGTAAACCCACAAAAACGCAGGGTGGGAATGCAGATTCCTTAGAGAAAGTTCCCAGCCAAAAACTGTCCAGTAGAACTAAGAACTGTGAGACAGTAAGGTTAACCACTGCATCACCGTACCAGCATATTCCTTGGCCTAACTAGTAATTCATATTTTCTCCCTGTTTTAATCATAATGCCTTCTTCCTGCGCATTGGGCATCAGTTGACTTTGTTATACATGATTACTTAAAGGAACTTTGTTTCATTTTTTAGTGCTACATTTACAGACTCTGCTATATTTTTTAACAGTTTAGAATTATGCATTTCTGTCCATAGGACTGTCACCTTAGCGTGAAACACTGAAGCAATTTTTTTATGTATGCAAGTCTTACTTATTTTACTTGCAGCATGTTACTCTAATTTCTTCTCATTAACACAATAGAAACTACTCTGACTTTCTGTCCTTCATGTAAGATTACCCTTTTCCACTACTTTTTTTTGGGGGGAGGCAGAGTTCCTTCTCAGACTGTGTAGTAAAAACAAACAGAAGAGCCTCCAGTTCTAATACTCTGCCTCTGTACTATTCTTTATTTATATATACTATCTTCTTCTAGAATTTCTAATTTTGGGGACAGGACCAGAAGGGATGCACATATACCCTTGGTGCTCCGCATTTCGCATAGAGTCTGGATAATCATTTCATTCATTTTAGCACTTATTTCAGTTATTTGTACTTCTGATATATAACAGTAGCGATATATCAGAAGTACAAATAACTGAAATAAGTGCTAAAATGAATGAAGTAGCTACCTGTGGTGGTGGTGCTGCGGTAGCGTTGTCACCTCACAGTAAGATGCTTTCTGGTTCGATTCTCAGTTAGAGTGTTTTCTCCGTGGAAACATGCGTGAATGAGCGTACCTTCGTTGAAGGTTGTGCATCAGGGCTGGTAACTAGGCACGTAAAAATCAACTACCAATCATTAGCAGATCGGAGTTCCGCTGTGGCGAACTCTAACCGGGAAAAGCCGAAAGACGCAAATATATAACAGTAGCTATTTCCACCAATCTACATGTTGAGAGGACTGCTGTAGGTGAGATCATTCATTTCTCATAGCCATTCTGAAATTTCTAGTTGAATGTCTACACTGAGACAAAATCTGCTTTTCATGTATTTTCTGCCTCTGCTTTCGTCACCTTCAGCGTAATTCTCTTCTTTGTATTTTCCCATTGTTAATTGCTCCAGTTCTTGTCTGCAGTTTTACTTCTGGTATTGTTCCTGTATTTTTCAGTCACCCTAATGTTATGGATAGCAGGCTTGATTTTTAAGCTCTCTGTTTCTAAAGTATGCCAAATAATCCATTTATGGTGTATTGATGAGCTCAGAAAATGGACAAAACTTGTCATGTCTTGTCTACGGCTCTGGGTGGTTGGCTTTATTGGCCTGAATGCACCAGTAAAGACTTAAAAAAAAGTAAAAGTAAGAAGTAATGGATATTCAGAAACCATGTAGCTGAAATACTGATATGCTTTGCTCATTCTTGTAGGTTTTACTAAATAGTTAGTTTGTGTGTCCTTTTCTTTGCTTTAGATGTTATTTGGTATTATTTGTAGTCACTGTAATGTTATGGACATCTGGTTTGTTTTTAAGATCTGTGTGTTTCTAAAGCATGACCAAACAATACAGTTTATACGCTCACCAGTGATACTAAGCCAATAACCGTAAAGTTCATTTTTAAGCTTAGCAATACTTAACAAATGTATCTAATACAGTATACCGCTCATTAAATAGGGGGTGTAACTTGGGCAAGTATTTACGTGTTTTCTCTTTCTAATAGAGACATAGGTTGCAGACCAGGGATAAATTTTCAATTCCCCATCCACTGACCCAAGATTTGCACGAATAAGTACAGGAAGGAACTCTGCTTCACATACATGGGAAACATGTGCCAGAGAAAGAGCAGTCTCAGAAATGCATACCTATCCCTCCATATGTCCTATGTATGTTGCATAAAAGGTTTAATTCACTAGTTTGGGAGTTTATGATGCTATATGATTTGTAGATGTGGAGCAGGTCCACAAGGGCTGGATCAGGGAATACTTTGTGGGCCAGTCATAGATCACCTCTCAGTACCCAGCAGTCTCTAGGAGACCAAGTATAAGGATAAAGCTTTGAGGCATGCAGTTTATGACAGGTTTTCTATACTGTATATTCTTTTTGTGACGAACCTCTGTAAGAGTCTTATGCTCCACTAACTGTGCTAGCCTGGCTACCACTATACTATAAAAGAGTGAATTCTGAGATTTGCTCAGCATAGCTGGCATCTCCTAAAAGACACTCTCCCAACGTGGTGCTCAAACCCACAACTCTGAGACTGAGTCCATTTGTTGCATGTGCCTAGCCAGGTACATATTGAAGGGACCATTGTATTCAAAGACTGGTCTGATGAGGGCAGAGTACAATGGAACAATGACATCTATAGATCCAGATGCCATACCCTTGCTTATAAGTTCTACCACGTAGTGATTTCCTTACTATTGCAGACTCATGATGGTCAAAGGCCAAGTCATTGTTTATGTGTGTTCCCAAGTCTCTGATCACAGGCTCACCTGTTAGGGATATGTTGTCAATGCAGTAATTTCCCAGGGTAGCTTTCTTTCTCAAAGATACTATTATGCATGTTTTAGCATTAAGTTTTAGACAATGATTTTGGCAGTATTAATTAGTTTATCCTTCTTGGAAGATATTTGTGTGACTGCAAAATTCTATAACTGCATCTACTTTGCAGACATTTGTGAACTTGGTCAACTACAGGCTCTTGACATTAGCATTGACTTCTGAGAAGCAGATGCCAAGAGGGAGGGATCCAAGCACCAAGCCTGGGAAGACTCTGCTAGTGACCGGTCTTTTTGTGGAGGTAAATCCTATACTGAATTCTTATGTTCTATCTGTGAACCAGCTGGCTCTTCAGTGGGTAGCTTAAGGATTTATGCCTACTTTTGTGAGCTTATCTACAATGCCCTAGTGGGGTATTTTGTTGAATGCTTTAACCAGGTTGAGGTAGACAGTATAAATGTCTCTCCAAACACCATCATATTGGGTGACTTCAACTACCCAAACATAGACTGGGAACATTACTAGGTGAAAATATACTAGACCTGATCATCACAAACATGAGATACTAGTAAAAAACTATATCACTCATAAATCAATCCAAGGCCCACTTTGAGAGAAAAATCACCAAGGACTCAAAGACAAATCATAAGGCCTCTTTAGTTATGTTAGAAATCTGGGGAAAAACTCAGATATGCTCAGAATTATCCAAAATGATACAAAAATCACTGAACCCACAGACATTACGGATATCTTCAGAGAGGTCTCATAGAAACGGGATAACTGGTGCCAGAGCCATGGCCCCATTACACAGAAGAAGAGAAGGAGGACCTGACCCAAGTTGACAGTACCCTCCCTTTTTGACACACACATTTGCCAAGTGTTAGAGGGACTTTCTACATTGCCCACTGATTATGAAGGGATTCACATCCAGAACCAATGATTGAGTACAATGCCCCATTTGAATGTATCTTACCCCGACACCTGCAGCTATTGGAAGACCCCAAAAGTTCCTCACCAAAAGGATAAGGATGCCATATGCTGCCCACTGAAGAAACTCCAGCTCTATTCAGTCGAGGCCCAACCCGGAATTAATGGACAATGAAAAATCCAAAAAAACCATCCAAATCCACCAGAGAGAGAGATCCAAGAACAACAGAAATACACGATAAAGAGATATAGAGGACAGGATGGAGGGAGAGAGACCCCAGAGACTTTATACAGAATCCCAGTCCATGTGAGACATCCAACTCCGAGAGATGGAGTTCTCTGCTCAAGAGGAATCTTGACAAGTGACCAGTGGATCGTAGAGTTCCCCCCATTTTCATCTCTGTATCATGCTGACAGAGAGGCATGGCAGCCAATAATGGGGAAGTTTCCTACCTAAGGGGTGGTGAAAGCCACACAACCTCTGCTGCTTAAATATAAATGCCCCTAGGCAGATAGCCTAGTATGAGCCTATGAACCTATGAACCTATGTACTGTTTTACCTTTGTCCATTGCTTTGGTGACCTTCTCAAAAAAGTCCACCAAGTTGAGTAGACATGACCTACCTTTGATGAAGCCAGATTGGGTTGGATCCAATGTCTGCAGGTTTCCTATGTTGTTATTTATAAAGTTCATGATTATTCTTTCCGTGACCTTATATATGAGACTAATTAGACTTACGTGTCTATAGATACCTGGGGATCAATGAATGGTCCTCCCTTGTACAGAGGGGTAGTAGTTGTTGTTTGTCTTTTTGGCTTTTCCCGGTTAGGGGTCACCACAGTGGAACTCCGGTCTGCTAATGATTGGCAGTAGATTTTCAGGAATGCCGAGGTGCCAGCTCAACGTTCAACCTTCAACAAAGGCACGCCCATTTATGCATGTCTTTCGAACGCCCACCGAACCATGGGGAGGACATGCAGACTCCACACAGAAGGCACTCTCAGCACTACAGCCGAGAATCGAACGGGAGAACCTCTTGCTGTGAGGCAACAACGCTACTGCCGCACCACCGAATTGGCAAAGGGATAGCAGTTACAGTCCTTCATTCACTAGGCATGAAGCCTGCTTGGAGGCTGCAGTTAAACAATGATTCTAGGTTTCCTGCCAGATCATGTTTCATGCCAATAAAGAGGCACTCTGGGAGGTTATCTGGGCCCTTCAGTGCATTTCCTTTGGCCTTGGAGTCTGCTTTGTGGATCACTTGCCTAGTGATAGTTGGGAGAGCTATGGTTTCTGGTATTTCCTGATGGGTGTTTGAAGAGAGAGTGGCATTAAACTGGAGATGGATTTGTCTACCAGTAGATTAGCTATATCTTCTAGCTCAATGTAGGTACTTCTATTTACAGGTGGCAAATTGGTATATATTGTCCTTGAGGTTGTGGACATAGTTGAAGAAGGCCTTGTGATTGTCCTTAGCCTACAGGCTATTTTTACCACACACCTGGCTTTGGTAGTCTTGATTAGTCCCCTGAGTTTCTCGTTTAGATTGATGATGAAGGTTTTACCTTGCAGGGCACTGCACTTAACAAATTTTACCACAATGTTTTTCCTTTTCTTATGCAGTCTCTTGATGTTGGGGTTTCACCAGGGTGGCTTTTTTTTTTTTTTTTTTTGAGTTTGTCATGTGCTTTTATTGGGTGGGTACAGCAGTCTCAATGCAACTATTCACATGATTGTACAGGGTTTGTATGAACAATGCTGCAGAGATATTCTTGGGGTCTGTGGTGGCTTTGATTTTCACCAGGGTGTTACTTAATAGTAGGAAATTTGCCTTAAAATAATTTCTAAAAGTATCAGGATTAGTTTGGGTCTCAGATAGATACCATACCTTCTGAACTGAAGGACACTGGAAAAGCCTTGGCCGTACACATACTTTTAATGATTACAAAGCTGAGGTTTTTCAAGTGGACTGTTTTCTGCCAGTGAGTAAGATATGTTTACCACAGACACTAATTTGTTAGGCCAATAATGGTCTAAATTCTAGCCTGAACCTTTTTTGTAGAAAGCGGATGATGTATGCTATGCTCCAGTCCTGTGAGGCAATACTTGAAGTTAATAAAAAGTTAAACAGACAAAGCAGGGTGTCTCCTATTATACTATGCAGTATACTTTAGGACCTTAATCATTTAGCCTCTAACTTTTTTAAGGCCATGGGTGGAACCTGATATGTAGATGTTCCACATTTCCTGTTCCAGGGAAGAAAGCCCATTGTGTTAAGGGTAAATAAAATAAAACTATACCTCCATGGATGGCACCAATAACTAATATTTGCTAGAGGAATATCGTCTAGATCTAAAAGAGGTCAATATCTCCTTATATTCAGCATTAATAAGGCCAGTTATAAACTTTAACATCCCATTTAGGGTGTATCTTATTAATCATATCAAACAACTAGAAAAACCAGAGACACCTGACTAAGAAAATGACTGTCCCAAACCCCTGAGCTAGTAGAGGAGACTGGAAGCACTGACTCTTTATTCAGTATCTTATCGATTCCTTAAGGGAGATATATGCCATGCTTTCAACAACATTAGGGATGCAGTGGTCTTGGATTTCTTGTAACTCCACAAATCAAATAGTCCCACTAATACAGAACCATGGAGCCAAATCTTCACCAGTGAATAAATATAACACAGTGAAGATACATTCATCACGCAGCACCTGCCCCACCTCTGAACATACTCTCCCTGCAAATTAAGCAATGTGATTCTTTAATGTCTTTCATATGGGACCTGGATGATTGAATAGGTATTTACAAATTCATCCTAGGCTTGATCAGCTCAGCCCTCATTGAAAGAGACATGGTACGGACTAAGCGTGAGTAACAGTAAGGAGTAAATGGTTGACTGCAGGACTCATTTGCCTTGAATTTCCTATAATTCCTATAATTAATATAATAATCACTGATACAGCAATGAGTGCTGGTAGAAATGACAGAATGTTATGGTTCATATTCATATAATATTTTATTGCCATTATTATCAAACACGTTCATTTTCATTCATGTGTTTATATGTACATATTTGTGTTTCTTTGTGAAGTTATAAACATATATGATGCTACATCATTAAAGTATTAGCTCATTTGATGCAGAGTTGGTTCAGAAAGCATAGGTACAAAGCAAGTTAGTGCTCCTTAATGTTTTCATTTTGCTTTTAACCTGTCTCCACTACATTTTTTTGTGCCTTTTTATATATTTAGTAACAAATACAGTGAATTTACTGTCACTGTATTTTGTTGGCACCAAGTGTCAGGAAACTACATGCACATAAGGTGTCTGACAATAAGGCAAAATGGATTTTACAAACACAAGCATCTAAAACAGCTGCAAATATAACCAGAAGACAAACCTTCTTTATAAAATCAAAGATGTTGGCAGAGTTCCCATTCATATCAAGCAGTTCATCCCCTTATAACTTATGTGGCAAGGTTCATTAAATAATACACAATGCTCTTACAGAAATATTTAGTTATCAAGGTTCTTCCATCCTGATGACATGCTGAAGTCGTGCCACACTAATGCTAACTCAATGGAGTCATACTTAATATACTTGTTATATTAATGTTGCAGTTTCTTTTCAGAAGGTAATAACAAGTAAGTTTAAATAAATCATATTATTTTGATGGCCTTCTGTCTGTGCACTTTTAAACTAGTAAGCCTCAGCACATCTGCAAAATAAAAAATGCTTGACTTTATACATTCCACAGAAAATGTTATTATGTCTGGCCATCTACAACACATTATTTCTTTCTGTCTGATAATGTTCACTTTGCTGGTCTCTCTTGAGGGTCTCCAACGACACAGTTGCATGCCTAATGGAATCAGCTCTCTGACGTTTATGTACACTGTACACCTGCTGTTTAATATATTTTTCATGAATAAGTATCATGAACAGTACTGTGGTGGATAGGTAAAAAGGCAACATTTATTGCTTCATACAACCATTTTGTTCTTTCTTTGTCTTTATAAACCGGGCACAGTTCTGCATTTAATCTGCCAGTTAGCTACCTGCAGGATTCTAGTATTTGAATATTTGTCTACACCTAGGTTTACATTCTTATGACGTTTTTTACTTTCTGTTTCACAGCATGTTGCTTCTGCATTTTGGTCATTCTATCCTATCTAGTCATGTGCTGTAGTCATACCAACAGGTCTTGGGAACTTTGCAATTAGAGCATGGAAACATGAAATGTTATAAAATAAACTTCTAGTGGTAGATTAATGCCACAAGAATTACCTTGCTTTCACGTCTTAACTGTGTAGTGAAGCACCTCAGGACAAACATAAGTATATCATATGGCATCACATTAATGTAATATTTTACCATATTTTTCATGTTCTTATTCCATTATATGTCTAATGTTTTGCTCCAAGTTGTGCACCTGCTTGAGAACAGAATGTTATATATATTTACAAATTAAGTGGCAGATGGGTTTCTTTACCACAACATGCCTTGAGTGACACAGGCTTTCCCTCCTATTTTGATCTTGATGACACCATCTCATGGTGTCACATTAGTGTAATATATAAAGATATTTTTTTTCTGTTCTTTCATTATATACCTAATGTTTTGCTGCAAGGTGTATCTTCCTATACTTATCTAGAGTACAGGATGCTACAGGAATTTACAAATTAGGGGACCACTGTGTTTCCTTAGCACATCATGCTCTGAGAGACAGGGTGTTCCCTCCTCTTAACTTTGAAGACATCATCTTACTATCAATTATTAGGTCCTCTGGGCTAAAGTTTACTGTGTTTGAACTTAAGTCTTGATCACTCATATGAATACTTCTATTACCCCATGGGCTCCACATCAGCAGGTCATTTCTGCATGTTTTTTTTTTTAATCCGGAGAACTTGATATTAACTTTTGTTTAAGAGAGCTAACACTTTGCTTTTGCATTTGAAACCTAAGAAGCCATGAGGGAAACAGCATGTCTTCAGATAAATTATCATATGTTTGGTAATAGAAGAAACAGTGGCCAAAACAGCCGATTACTTTATTTCTTGGATATTGGTTCATTACTTGATTACTTGGAGTCCACAGGTAACTTAGTTATAGTGGACACCACGAAGGCCGCATACTGTTATCACATTCATGTGGCCTGGTTGAAATGGGGCATTAACAAATTAATTACATAAGTTCAAAAACAACTTTCCCTGAGAAGTAATGATTTTTCCAACAATAAAGGTGATAACAATGAAGCTTTGGAAAATGATAAGGGCATTAATATTTTCAAGCAATGTCTGTGTTCCAAAGCGCATGTAGCATTTTGACAGTATGTTTATACAGAGATTCCTTCAGCTCAGAAAGCTAATGATAGCAGCATCAGTGTTAAAGTATACTGTATTTTCATGGTACGAATTAAATACTCTTCATTCAGAGTAATTCTATCAAGGTTAGCAATGGGGAAATAAGAAGCAGGAATTCTGACCTGTAAAAATTGTTGTTACCTCTCTGTATTATAAAATGGATAAGGATTCTGACACACCATTTTTTAAAGGAAGAAAAGAAAGTGACTGCCAGTCTCAATTATGAAATACAAATATACCGAATATATATTTGGGGAAAATCTCTACATGCAGGTCACAGTACTTGCCAGCCAAATTAAAATGGGCATTACAAGTCTGAAGAAAGGACAGTGACGTTTGTTTGATATGGCAAAGGACTGAAAATGAACCACCGATGACCTAAAACATTGAGGTGAGCACGGTGGCTATGACTCCTTGGTATCAGTAGGACATGCAGCATTGTCACTGTCAGCAGAAGGGAGGGCAGCCACTTAACATGACTTAAATGATTGGAAAACTCTGAGAAAATAACCAGTGTTTCTGATGTCAGAAAGACAGTGTGAGTAAATGGAACATCTGGAGGAAATAATGTTTTCTGTAAGTTGTAAGAAGCCTGGTGACATAAGACAGTGCTGATGTCTCTCTGTTGACTATGTATAGCAAATGTACTCCCTATATCTTGCTGGATTTCCTGAGTACTCCAGCTTCTGTTACTCTAAACTGTGAATGCATCTAACATTTTGTTTAACACACAGACACACACACACACACACACACACACACACACACACACACACACACACACACACACACACACACATATTAGCCCAGTTTACTCCTTCTCTGCCCATTAAGGCCTATAAAACTGCACATTACCTGAAAAATATGGGATATTTTTTCATGTTCCTAGCATTCTGAGTCAGACGTAAGTGCACAAGGTATGGAATAGAGACAGTGGTGGCTGGGGTGGTGTATGCTTGTATGCTATGTACCAAACAACAGTGTTTTAACCAGGGGTGCATTCTCGATCTGTCCCTCACAAACTATGCTTTAAAGTCAGATGGGTCTAATCCTTGTCATCCACAGGGGACTATCTTGCAGCAATAGGTCCTATACTATTTTCCCACAAGGAACGACACATGGCCTTTTGACACACATCACTCCCCCCACACCCGCACCTCACCATAGCCTAGCCCTCAAGCTGTGGAACTGCTAGAGTAATTCAGAAGTCCAGCATTGTAGTCTGATGCCTTACAAATGTGCCAGTCATCTGAGAGATTTCAAGATTCCACGTATGTAACCTTTACCTTTGGCCATGCCTATGTAACTTAGGTTATTATGGCTGAAAAAGGTTCTGCAATGATTACTTCATTTACCCAGTTGTCAGCTGAATGTATAATAATATTAATACATAAACATTGTTTAGAAACAAACTTGTTCACTAACATATTTATCTATGCTGTATGTATCCAGACATTATACCTACAAATCACAAAATATATAACATTAATGCATAGGGGAATACAACCATCACACTTGAGGTTGTGCACAAAAATGCATGAAATCCTTTGTAAATATCAAAAAAGATAGCAGCCTAATTCCAGTGTATCAGCCACAATAAAAAGTAACAGCATGTGTCAGTGAATGCAACCATCTTTATGTATTCATATAACTTATTTTAAGCTCAAAACATCCATACTGCTGAAGTGAGAATGTAAGCCAGATCCAGTCTCATCTTTTTTTTAATTATTTAGCCCCCTCTCCCAGTAACCCTAAAGTTCTTCCAAACAGTCGATGGCCTAGGGCACCAGAAGAGGAAGGAGAGAAATTAGACTGCGTCCATCTTTCAGCAGTGGCTGGGAGGTATTTGTACATGCTCTTGTAACCCCTACTAGACACAAAGTACAGTGAAATGAATGCCTGTTATGTTGGAGCAATTGTAAGTTTGTGCTTCTGAACATTCATTAGTCTACCTAGAGTGCATGCACACTCCTTAACAGAATAGAGTTACCTAGCATACTAGTGTCAGCGACACAACAAATAGCACACTCGCATTTGGTGCAGAATGCTGTGGGTTCTATTTTCACACCCAGCAGATTGTTGATATTGCCATGCAGCATAAGGGGGGTGATTCACTCCTGAGTGTGCCATCCTTCCAATGAGATGTTAAACTGCGGCTCCATCTGCTTGAGTTGGTAGTAGTTCAGGTGAATGTAAAAGATCCCATGGACCTATCTGAAATAGTAGGAGTCCTTTATATACATACAAAAATAACTCATTTACAGCATAAGCAAATATTTATAAATGTACAGTTATATAGATATACAAATCTAGGTATACATATTCATAATTTCCTTTAAAGTCATACTAAATTTTCAGGTCTATATTAGTTTGCCAAAATGGTATTCCAGCGAACACCTATTCAGTGACCCATAATCAGTGAAAATTGCGTTAGCAATTCTCTAAATTTACTAAGGGCAATGAAAGCACAATGGACCAACTTTTACTTGACTTGAACCCACTCAAGTGGGGGGCTTCACTCCCCACACACCCCTAGCTATATATACCAACTCTGAGATTGCACTACAGTGGAGAAAAGGGCAAAGTCCTATAGTTGTCTGTTGTGCTTCGGACAACTATTTCATTGCCTAATTTCTACTGATTATGCGTCACTGAATAGGTGTTCACCAGAAAAACATTTTGGCGACCTAATATAGACCCATATTTTCATCCCTATTAAAACCACACTCCTTTTTCATAACCACCATCTGATTTTACTTAATATTGTTGTTAAATTCTTCTAATATAAAACATAATTTTATTTTTTCTTTCATTCTATACAATCTATATGAAATAAAATAACTTTCTTATCTATTCTTTTAACATATTCTTCACTTCTATTCTTATAATTTCCATATTTAATCATATCCATGTTTATTTTATCCACTTCTTTTGTATCCTCGGAAAAATCTTCTTTACATAGTTTTGCCTATAACTTTTTTTTTACTTTTTTCATTTCAAAAACACATGTGCCATAGTTTCTTCTTCTTGACAATGTAAACTTATTATGTTACTTTTCTTTTTATATGGCATATTTCCCTTTACTAGCAATTTAAGAAGTTTTTTTAGATCCACCAGTACCACTTCGCTGGTCAGAGAGGTTACAGAGCAAGGGGCCGCAAAATGGCAGGACATTACATCCAAGCCCCAGGAGGAGAGGGAGGAATCAACAGGAGGACTTTTGAGTAATGAATTGTTTGTTGATTTTACTTTATACAATGACATTGAAGCGCTCTATTTTGAGAGTAATAATCATATTAATCTTGACAGTCAAGTTGATATTAGTGCTAATAGTAATGAATATACATTTGTGCAATTTTCAACAAATTTAACAACTGATCAAAGTGAAATTATTTGGGACAAGGATGTAAACATGGCAAACAATTTTTTGTTACCTGTAAGTGACTTAGTTGAATTGGATAATACACTTGAAACTGAGGTTACGAAAGACAACAACAGAGGGCAGAGTTTAGTCATGAACAAGGTTTATGTGCCTGACAGTTTAGATATTCACAATGTAAAAATGGAAGAAATTCATGAAACGGTAGGAAGGGATTGTGAAGAGGGTGAAGAAAGTCACCCTTGTAGTAGGGGTAACGATAGTGAATTAGACAACTTGTTTAGAAACATTTTGGAGACAGCATCTGATATGAAACATGAAATTCTTAAAGAAAAAGGGTTTATCATTTATAACTACACTGATTTAGTGATTAATGAAGTTTATTTTGAACTATTCAGTAGGGGTAACAAATTTGTACCTAACTTTAACATCGATGCCACACAATTACTTGTAAGTTTGAAACTTTATATGAGAAAGTTAAATTTGCAACTGTATTTCAATGCGAGACAGTTAAGGGATATACCTCATGATATTAAACAGGAACCTGGGATACTGAAAAGGAAAAGTACATTCATGCCACCACCCAATTTGGAGCTTAATGCTTTTGAACATTTAGTGGAATATGAATTTAGGAAAATTTGTTCTCAGAAAGCCAAAAGTGAGGACAATTTAACTAATGTTGAGAGAACTTTGCTCAATGAATTGATTGCATCTAAACAATACAGGTTTATGAGACCTGATAAGGGTGGGGGGATGGTCATAATGAGTAATGTTGATTACAGTTGTCAAATGATGAGAATTTTAAGTGAAGAAGAAACATATAGTAGAGTTACAATAAATGAGGTAAATAGAGCTTACCACAAAATTGATCTATATCTACATGATGCTTTGTACCAAGGAACTATTAATGAGATAGAATTTGACTATCTTTCGGTCAAATATCCTAAGATGGCTAGGTTTTTTGGGATACCTAAGGTACACAAAGGAACGGAGCATTTACAATTTCGGCCAATAGTTTCGGTTAAAGGGTCTAAAACCGAACCTTTGGCGGCTTATGTGGACAAACAGTGCAAGAAAGCACTAGTTGACGCAGGTCACATTCTTAAAGACTCCTGGCACTGCCTTGAAAGGTTAAGGGATGTGGAGCTTGTGGATAAGAATTGCCTTAGTTTTTTGACAATTGATGTCATCAACTTATTTTCAGTGATTCCACACCAACAAGGCCTTGATTTATTTTATGATAGTTTGTTGACTAGTCCGAGTTTTGATGTAGGAAAACTGGAGTTATGTCATGACTTGATGGAGTTAATATTAAAAAACAACTACATTTCATTTGAAGGAGAAATATACCAACAACTAACAGGTGTAGAATGGCACGGTGTGCCCCTGTTTTGCTAATTTAGTTTTATTAGCATGGGAAAAGAACATATTTTTGGATCCAGATACTATAGTAATATCATTTTGTACAACAGATTTCTGGATGATTTGTTAATAGTTTGGAAAGGTGATGAACAAAGCGCTATTGACTTCAAGTTTCATATCTAAACGAGACATCTAACTTTCTCAAATTTACTTACAAGTGGGACAATGATATAGCTAATTACTTGGACATCAAAATTTTGAAAAATGGAACTGAGTTTATTAGCACTATATATAGGAAACCGAGTTATGCCAACTCGATGTTACATTTTACAAGTTGTCACCCGATGCATCAAAGGAGAGGGTTAGTCAAAGGCCAAATGGTCCGTTTATCTAGACTTATTAGTGATGAGGATACCTTCAGGGCAGAGATATACACACTCATAGGTATGTTTCTGGAAAGGGGTTATCCCATAGAAATGTTGACGAAGATCAAAAAGGAGATATACAGGAAAAGGAGGAACAAATTTGTACCTATTTTGAAAAATAAAGGTGAAACAATACAGGTAGTGAATTTGAAGTATGGGCAGACTGACACTAGTTTTGGTGAAGAAACCCCAAGATTCATACTTAGATATAATGAGAAGGCACTTGAATTGTGTGCCAATTTTAGGAGTCTTTGGGAACACTTTTTAAATAGAGATACAAAAGCAATACTGGGTATTACACCAGCCATAACATATGCTAGGGGCAACAACTTGAAGGACATATTAGAGAAGACTAGTTATAGACATAAAAGATCAAGTATGAATAAATGTGGTAGATGTAAAACATGTAGATACATTGCTGAGGGGACCTATTTGAGTGTTGTTGGTTACAAACGTACCATCGCATGCCCTGGTGTATGTAATTGCACCACCAGAAATTGTGTTTACATAGCATCTTGTATGTCTTGTGAGGCATTCTATGTGGGCATGACGACGAGAAGTCTAAAAGAAAGAATAAGGGAGCATTGTAGCTCCATTAGAAGGATGGATTTAACATAACACCCTATATTTACACTCTAAAACTGACATGTATTTAAAAGTTTTATTTTTCATGGATAGGGTGAAATCAAACATTAATTGTGATACCAACAACAGTGTAGCTCTACGTGAAACAGAGTGGCAGATAAGATTGAATGCCACAAGTTTCCTGGGCTCAATGAATGCATCTCCTTAAAGCCTGTATTGAAACACTGTGCACAAATTATTTGAGAGGTGGCTTTTGATTAAATAGTTCTGATAATTTTTATGATTATTAGTATTTAAAGTATGCTTAAGATTAATATGATATAAGAGGTTTTCAAGTTTTCAACAATTAAATATTCATAATAGAATTACATTAATATTATTACTGATATGTGAATTTTATTTTAATAGATTATACATTCACATATACACAACAACAAATATTTATATTATTTATATATATATTTTTTTGTTACAAACACATTTTTGATTATGAAATTTTTATAATAGGATGAATTTACAAACTTTACAAAACAATAAAGATATTTCAAAATTTTGTGTAAAACAAAATACATCAACTAAGTGTATATACTTATTGTGTATACTGCATAAATTTTAAAGTTATTATTTTTAAATACTTATACAATTATGAGTTTTGGTATGTTTTTCTGTATAACAGCAATTAAGTAAATTTCATACTACAATATAATTTTATTAATGGTGACTTTTTTATGTAAACATTTATAATTATTTTATTGATTTTGATAATTGATTAATTGAACTTTACTGTGTTATTTAAAGGAAGGAAAGCTGGGTGTGATTTGTTAAATGACTCTGAAGAAGCCAGTTGTACTGGAGAAAGCGCTCAGTCAGTGTGAACTATTGGATTAAACTGCATCTAATTTTATTCCTGGTCTGTGCCTTATTGTTGGATTCTGCCTGTCTTGTGGTCGATGGTATCAATTTTACGTTGTTTTCATTTACCCAGTTGTCAGCTGAATGTATAATAATATTAATACATAAACATTGTTTTTATATGGCATATTTCCCTTTACTAGCAATTTATCTGTTACCAGTCCCCCCAAAAAATCTTGAATTTCTACTTTTTGATTGCACCATTTGCTTCTTATTTTTGTAGCTTTAATTTTTTCATGTATTAGATGTTCCCATCATTTTACATAGTAATGCTTTATCATTACAATCTTATACTATACTTTTCTATTTCATCAGTTTTTATTTTCCAAAAAAATATTTTTTCTTTGTAACATGTTATTTCTTTATTTATACACTGTTTTACTCTTTTGCATTTTTTACCATACTCAAAAAATGATCATACTTATATTTCTACAATTGTACTACTAATATCTCATCTTTTTTATTTATCCACTTTAACACTTTGTACAAATTTAATGAAGCAGCATATACCACTGGGTTGATTAACTCTAAACCTCCTTCCTCTTTATTTCCATAAAAAATCCTCTTTTTACTGGGTTTAATCTAGAAACCCAATATAAACGAAGTAAGTATGCTGTTTTTTCCATCAGCACTGAATTATTCAAATAAGACTTTTTCTGAATGATAATGTATGATCTCCAGAAATTACAGGTTTGTTTTATTTCTTCTATTGTTTTTCCCCCATTGAATTCTAAGTATATCTTTATTCCCAAATTTTATACCTAAGAGAAATTTCATTCATTGTAAAATATATACCCCATGTATTTACTACATCACCTAAACCTTTACTTTTCTCTTTATTTAAAGTCACCCTTGTAGTAGGGGTAACGATAGTGAATTAGACAACTTGTTTAGAAACATTTTGGAGACAGTATCTGATATGAAACATGAAATTCTTAAAGAAAAAGGGTTTATCATTTATAACTACACTGATTTAGTGATTAATGAAGTTTATTTTGAACTATTCAGTAGGGGTAACAAATTTGTACCTAACTTTAACATCGATGCCACACAATTACTTGTAAGTTTGAAACTTTATATGAGAAAGTTAAATTTGCAACTGTATTTCAATGCGAGACAGTTAAGGGATATACCTCATGATATTAAACAGGAACCTGGGATACTGAAAAGGAAAAGTACATTCATGCCACCACCCAATTTGGAGCTTAATGCTTTTGAACATTTAGTGGAATATGAATTTAGGAAAATTTGTTCTCAGAAAGCCAAAAGTGAGGACAATTTAACTAATGTTGAGAGAACTTTGCTCAATGAATTGATTGCATCTAAACAATACAGGTTTATGAGACCTGATAAGGGTGGGGGGATGGTCATAATGAGTAATGTTGATTACAGTTGTCAAATGATGAGAATTTTAAGTGAAGAAGAAACATATAGTAGAGTTACAATAAATGAGGTAAATAGAGCTTACCACAAAATTGATCTATATCTACATGATGCTTTGTACCAAGGAACTATTAATGAGATAGAATTTGACTATCTTTCGGTCAGATATCCTAAGATGGCTAGGTTTTTTGGGATACCTAAGGTACACAAAGGAACGGAGCATTTACAATTTCGGCCAATAGTTTCGGCTAAAGGGTCTAAAACCGAACCTTTGGCGGCTTATGTGGACAAACAGTGCAAGAAAGCACTAGTTGACGCAGGTCACATTCTTAAAGACTCCTGGCACTGCCTTGAAAGGTTAAGGGATGTGGAGCTTGTGGATAAGAATTGCCTTAGTTTTTTGACAATTGATGTCATCAACTTATTTTCAGTGATTCCACACCAACAAGGCCTTGATTTATTTTATGATAGTTTGTTGACTAGTCCGAGTTTTGATGTAGGAAAACTGGAGTTATGTCATGACTTGATGGAGTTAATATTAAAAAACAACTACATTTCATTTGAAGGAGAAATATACCAACAACTAACAGGTGTAGCAATGGGGGCATGGTGTGCCCCTGTTTTTGCTAATTTAGTTTTATTAGCATGGGAAAAAGAACATATTTTTGGATCCAGATACTATAGTAATATCATTTTGTACAACAGATTTCTGGATGATTTGTTAATAGTTTGGAAAGGTGATGAACAAAGCGCTATTGACTTCGTTTCATATCTAAACGAGACATCTAACTTTCTCAAATTTACTTACAAGTGGGACAATGATATAGCTAATTACTTGGACATCAAAATTTTGAAAAATGGAACTGAGTTTATTAGCACTATATATAGGAAACCGAGTTATGCCAACTCGATGTTACATTTTACAAGTTGTCACCCGATGCATCAAAGGAGAGGGTTAGTCAAAGGCCAAATGGTCCGTTTATCTAGACTTATTAGTGATGAGGATACCTTCAGGGCAGAGATATACACACTCATAGGTATGTTTCTGGAAAGGGGTTATCCCATAGAAATGTTGACGAAGATCAAAAGGAGATATACAGGAAAAGGAGGAACAAATTTGTACCTATTTTGAAAAATAAAGGTGAAACAATACAGGTAGTGAATTTGAAGTATGGGCAGACTGACACTAGTTTTGGTGAAGAAACCCCAAGATTCATACTTAGATATAATGAGAAGGCACTTGAATTGTGTGCCAATTTTAGGAGTCTTTGGGAACACTTTTAAATAGAGATACAAAAGCAATACTGGGTATTACACCAGCCATAACATATGCTAGGGGCAACAACTTGAAGGACATATTAGAGAAGACTAGTTATAGACATAAAAGATCAAGTATGAATAAATGTGGTAGATGTAAAACATGTAGATACATTGCTGAGGGGACCTATTTGAGTGTTGTTGGTTACAAACGTACCATCGCATGCCCTGGTGTATGTAATTGCACCACCAGAAATTGTGTTTACATAGCATCTTGTATGTCTTGTGAGGCATTCTATGTGGGCATGATGACGAGAAGTCTAAAAGAAAGAATAAGGGAGCATTGTAGCTCCATTAGAAGGATGGACGAACATAACACCCTATATTTACACTCTAAAAACTGACATGTATTTAAAAAGTTTTTATTTTTCATGGATAGGGTGAAATCAAACATTAATTGTGATACCAACAACAGTGTAGCTCTACGTGAAACAGAGTGGCAGATAAGATTGAATGCCACGAAGTTTCCTGGGCTCAATGAATGCATCTCCTTAAAGCCTGTATTGAAACACTGTGCACAAATTATTTGAGAGGTGGCTTTTGATTAAATAGTTCTGATAATTTTTATGATTATTAGTATTTAAAGTATGCTTAAGATTAATATGATATAAGAGGTTTTCAAGTTTTCAACAATTAAATATTCATAATAGAATTACATTAATATTATTACTGATATGTGAATTTTATTTTAATAGATTATACATTCACATATACACAACAACAAATATTTATATTATTTATATATATATTTTTTTGTTACAAACACATTTTTGATTATGAAATTTTTATAATAGGATGAATTTACAAACTTTACAAAACAATAAAGATATTTCAAAATTTTGTGTAAAACAAAATACATCAACTAAGTGTATATACTTATTGTGTATACTGCATAAATTTTAAAGTTATTATTTTTAAATACTTATACAATTATGAGTTTTGGTATGTTTTTCTGTATAACAGCAATTAAGTAAATTTCATACTACAATATAATTTTATTAATGGTGACTTTTTTATGTAAACATTTATAATTATTTTATTGATTTTGATAATTGATTAATTGAACTTTACTGTGTTATTTAAAGGAAGGAAAGCTGGGTGTGATTTGTTAAATGACTCTGAAGAAGCCAGTTGTACTGGAGAAAGCGCTCAGTCAGTGTGAACTATTGGATTAAACTGCATCTAATTTTATTCCTGGTCTGTGCCTTATTGTTGGATTCTGCCTGTCTTGTGGTCGATGGTATCAATTTTACGTTGTTTTCATTTACCCAGTTGTCAGCTGAATGTATAATAATATTAATACATAAACATTGTTTTTATATGGCATATTTCCCTTTACTAGCAATTTATCTGTTACCAGTCCCCCCCGAAAATCTTGAATTTCTACTTTTTGATTGCACCATTTGCTTCTTATTTTTGTAGCTTTCATTTTTTCATGTGTTAGATGTTCCCATAATTTTACATAGTAATGCTTTATCATTACAATCTTATACCATACTTTTCTATTTCATCAGTTTTTATTTTCCAAAAAAATATTTTTTTCTTGGTAACATGTTATTTCTTTATTTATACACTGTTTTACTCTTTTGCATTTTTTACCATACTCAAAAAATGATCATACTTATATTTCTACAATTGTACTACTAATATCTCATCTTTTTTATTTATCCACTTTAACACTTTGTACAAATTTAATGAAGCAGCATATACCACTGGGTTGATTAACTCCAAACCTCCTTCCTCTTTATTTCCATAAAAAATCCTCTTTTTACTGGGTTTAATCTAGAAACCCAATATAAACAAAGTAAGTATGCTGTTTTTTCCATCAGCACTGAATTATTCAAATAAGACTTTTTCTGAATGATAATGTATGATCTCCAGAAATTACAGGTTTGTTTTATTTCTTCTATTGTTTTTCCCCCATTGAATTCTAAGTATATCTTTATTCCCAAATTTTATACCTAAGAGAAATTTCATTCATTGTAAAATATATACCCCATGTATTTACTACATCACCTAAACCTTTACTTTTCTCTTTATTTAAAGCCATCCATATCACCTCTAGACACTCATTTGTGCAAATTATTACTTCGTTTAACCAAATTTTGTTTTTGCAATTATTATAATGTCATCTGCATATGTTAACAGAACTGGAATTTTTAACCCTTCAGGTGTTATATATCCCCCAAGTAATCCAAAACAACCCTTGCAAGTACGGCTGGTGCAACAGGCCAAAATATCAAAACTCAAATTCAAAAAGAGGCCAGCACCGCATGAGTAAGTGAATATTTATTGTGGCAACACCAACAAAATCAGACCGGTTTCGGTAAACCTGCCTTCCTCAGTGACAAATACACAAAAACCGAGTGCAGCAATTTATACCTTAACTAATTATCACATTATATGACACATCCTAACAGCATCAATTTCCTAAACTTATCTATAAATGGTCATTAAGACCAGGAGAGAATAGTCTACCTAACTTTTTTCTTTTTTATTAAGTAAAGCATGCCATCCTAACTTATTTGTTCTATCCCCCTGAATCTTATCAATTACCATGAAATTAAAGCTGGCTGAACTGTGTGTGACTACATGTTTGTAAAGGGCACTAGATGTCCATTTAATCCAAATATTACTAAAATGTTCAGACACACGTATACGTAATGGTTAGGAGTTCTGTCCTATGTAGAAAGATGAGCAAGGGCATGTTGCTAAGTAGACTAACCAATCTGTGCCACAATTGGCAAATAATTTAATATCATAAACTTTACTAGTGTTTTTGCTTGAAAATTGTTTAGATTTCAGCAAAAATTTACAAAATGAACAGTGACTACAGGGAAAGGAACCAATCAATTTATTCCCAATTAATGTAAGTTGTTGATCATAATATTTGATATTACTACTATGTTTATAATGGTTAAAATATGACCCAAGGGTATGCCCCTTACGGTAAGAAAACTGACATCTGGGTGTAAGAACCTTGGAAAGTTCATCATTGGCTAGTAAAATGTTCCAATTGCAATTCATGATGTCCCTGATTATGTTAATGTTTCTACCATACATAGTGACAAGTTTGATGGCATCAGTGTCACAATTAGATTTATCCCTATATTCCAATAATTCTGACCAATGTTGTACCGAAGCCCAGTTACTGGCAGATATAATGTTGTTATACTGATAGCCCCTGACTTGAAACCTATGAATCAAGTCCTCCTGATAAAATTCTTAACTATCTTCGGTAGAACAAATACGTTTAATACGTAAAAATTGTGACTTCGGTATGTTCTTAATGATATGATATGGATCAAGGCCGGTTGCAAATAATAAATTATTGTATTGGGGGTATTTATGAAATACTTGTGAACTTAAGGTGTCATCAGGATTCCTAGTGATGGTAACATCTAAAAAGTTTATTTGTTGGGAATCCCTGTTAAGTGTAAACTCAATACCCCATTTATTATCATTAAGATATTGGATAAATTCCAGTAAATATGTTTCATCTGCTTGCCATTACCATCCAACAGTCATTAAGATATCTTCTCCAGATATCTAGTTCTCCCATAAAAATGTTATGTGAGCTATCATAATTTAAATAATCTTCCAAAACTCCCATGAATAAGTCGGCATATATGGGAGCAAATGAGGCTCCCATAGCCATACCTTGTACTTGCCAGTAGCATTCCCCCTGAAAATTAAAAAAAAAAAACATTTTTTGTCAAAACATGTTCAGCCATGGATATCAGTTAGGTGTTAAATCTTGGATGATATATATCTGCTTTGTCCAGCCAATATTGTAGTGCATCAAGACCTGCCCAATGAGGTATGTTGGTATATAAAGCCGTAACATCTAAAGTGCATAATATCCAATTCGGATCCAACTGCATATCAGATATTATTTTCAGGAACTGAGTAGTATCCTGAATTCTTGATCTACCCAATTTTAATAACAGCTGTAAATATTTTGTCAAGAAGACTGACAAGGGCTCAGTAAGAGAGCACATACCTGCGACAATGGGCCTCCCTGTTGGCTTGTCCAAATTCTTATGGATTTTTGGCAGCAGATATAGATATAGCTTCTGAGGATCTACAACTGTTAAGTGCTGTGCCACAAAATCACTTATTATTCCTTCCTCCACTGCCTGTTGAAGAAATAAATCAATTTCTTTTTTAAATCTACTAGTGGGGTCAAGTGGCATATGCATACGTCTAGCATCATTTAATTGTCTCTGAGCTTCAAAAGAATAATAGCTAGAATCCATTGCAACCACTGCCTCACCCTTATCAGCTGGTAAAATTACTATATTAGTATTCTTTTTCAAACTGGTAAGTGTCTGTTGTTCCGCAGCTGACAAATTATGGCTCAGTATTCTAGATTGATTAGTCTTGAAATGTAGATCCTTAGGCACGGACTCTTGAAATATTAAAACATGTTTGTTCATTGGGGGCATAAAAGTAGACTTCTGAAATGTAAAATCAGTAGATCTTTGACAATTTTCTTTGGAACTAAAATATAATTTCAAATGAAGTAATCGAGAAAATGCCAAAACATTATTTGCCACACTATCTTCATCTACAAAAAAAACAGGGACATAGTTCAAGCCTTTATTCAAAAGTTGTTGTTCAACTTCTGTTAATGCAACAGAAGAAATATTGTGTACATTATAAAAATCATATAATGATGTGCTATTACTTGTAACAGAGTTTCTACATTGTCTATTTTTTCCATGTTTTCTACCTTCCCAGCATTTGTTAAACAAAAAAGGGTAATCAACGCTACATTGTTTTTTGGGGGTGGGGGACCTTGAGTATTGCCATATTCTATATCTGTGGCTGATGAATCCTCACCTGAGGTACTACTATAACTGATTTTGTTTTGTTTATTTTAATAGCTCCAGGTCTTTTCCTCTTATACTTGGTTGAGGTAGTATCTAAATCAGAAAATGTAACACTTTTTCTAGAGCCAAAGGACTTACCCCGTTGATAGTCTCCCATATCTCTATTAAACTTGTGAATTATTTTGTCTTTCAAATGTTTCTCAAGTGATAATAAGTATTTAGTTAACTTATTAAGGCATATCCTATCATAGGTTTCCCATTGATAGGTCTTTACCTCTTCACAGATTGATTGGACTTCCAAAATATTAGCATCAATCATGCAGTCATAATAAGTTGACAAAATATTGACAAAACCCAAAGAGGCACTGTATTGTGTCTTTATCCAATCCTCAGTTACAAAAGGGTCTCACTGAGACAGATGCCTGGTGTCAAAGCCATGGCCTGAAGCTCAATACCAAAAAGTGTATTGTCATCCCCTTTGGTAAAAACTCTGTACCCATGAACTACCACATAAGTGGTAGTCTACTTAATGCTGAAAGTGTGATAAGACACCTTGGGACACAGTGAACAGTAGTCTCTCCTTTGATAATCACATTGCCACAGTGGTCAGGAAATCCTTCTACATGGCTCACCTCATCACAAAAAGTTTCTCATCCAGAAAAAAAGAGGTCATTGTTCCCCTCTACTTATCACTCATTAGACCCATTATAGAGTACAATGCCCCTTTTGATATGTACCTCACAAGACATCTACAACAACTGGAAAGGCCACAGAAATACCTCACAAAGAGGATTACTGGCCTCAAACAGATGCCCTATGCAGACCATCTCAAAAAACTCCAGCTTTACTCCATCGCATATCGCCTACTCAGAGGTGATCTCTGCCTAACATACAAAGCTATGTCAAACCCAGAGCTGTTGGACATGCTCCACTTAAAGAAATCCCAATCCCTCCGAGCTACATGCTCTAGGGACCTAAAACTTGTCACCACAATAAACAGAACATTCTGGAGGGATAGATTCCTGTCCCAGAGACTTCCCATACTCTGGAACAGACTACCTATCCATGTCAAACAGAGCTCCTTATTAGCACTCTTCAAGAAAAATCTTGATGATTGGATGGAAAATAGGAAATTCACCCCAGGGATCACTTCTGTGGCTCTGCTCGACAGGGGCACAGGAAAATAATTTTTTTGGGTGGCGAAAGCCAGGGTACCTTTTTGGCTAGGCTTATATAGGCCTTAGGGCTAATGGCCTAGTACCTACCTATGAACCTATGAACCTATGCCACTTGAACCCACTAGTAGATTTAATAAAGAAATTGATTTTTTCTTCAACAGGCAGTGGGGGAAGGAATAATAAGTGATTCTGTGGCATAGCACTTAACATATGTAGATCCACAGAAGCAATATTTATATCTACTGCCAAAAATCCATAAGAATTTGGACAAGCCACCAGGGAGCTCCATTGTCTCAGGTATGGGCTCTCTTACTGAGCCCTTATCAGTATTCTTGACAAAATATCTACAGCCATTACTAAAATTGATTAGATCAAGAATTCAGGATACCAATCAGTTCCTGAAAATAATATCTGATATGCAGTTGGAACTAAATTGAGTTTTATGCACTTTAGATGTTACGACTTTATATGCCAGCACACCCAATTGGGCAGGTCTTGAAGCACTACAATACTGGCTGGACAATGTGGATATATATCTTCCAGGATTTAACACCTTACTGGTATATATGGCTGAACATGTTTTGACAAAAATGTTTTTTTATTTTCAGGGGGAATGCTACTGGCAGGTACAAGGACCTGCTATGGGAGCCTCATTTGCTTCCATATATGCCAATTTATTCATGGGATTTTTGGAAGATCATTTAATTTATGATAGCACACATAACATTTTTATGGAGGAACTAGATATCTGGAGAAGATATCTTGATGACTGTTGGATGGTATGGCGAGCAGATGAAACATATTTATTGGAATTTATCCAATATCTTAATGATAATAAATGGGGTATTGAGTTTACACATAACAGGGATTCCCAACAAATAAACTTTTTAGATCTTACCATCACTGGGAATCCTGATGACACCTTAAGTTCACAAGTATTTTGTAAATACCCCCAATACAATATTTTATTATTTGCAACCAGCCTTAATCCATGTCATATCATTAAGAACATACCAAAGTCACAATTTTTACGTAGTAAACGTATTTGTTCTACCGAAGATAGTTATGGATTTTATCAGGAGGACTTGATTCATAGGTTTCAAGTCAGGGGCTATCAGTATAACAGCATTATATCTGCCAGTAACTGGACTTCAGTACAAAATTGGTCAGAATTATTGGGATATCGGGATAAATCTAATTGTGACACTGATGCCATCAGACTTGTTACTTCGTATGGTAAAAACATAAACATAATCAGGGACATCATGAATTTCAATTGGAACATTTTACTAGCCAATGATGAACTTTCCAAGGTTCTTACACCCAGATGTCAGTTTTCTTACTGTAGGGGGGATACCCTTGGGTCATATTTTAACCATTATAAACATGGTAGTGACATCAAATATTCTGATCAACAACTTACACTAACTGGGGATAAATTGATTAGTTCTTTTCCCTGTAGTCACTGTACATTTTGTAAATTTATGCTGAAATCTAAACAATTTTCAAGCAAGAACACTAGTAAAGTTTATGATATTAAATTCTTTGCCAATTGTGTCACAGATTGGTTAGTCTACTTAGCAACATGCTCTTGCTCATCTTTCTACATAGGACAGACTTCTCATCCATTACGTATACATGTGTCTGAATATCTTAGTGATATTCGTAATAAACTGACATCTAGTGCCCTTTACAGACATGTAGTCACACACAGTTCAGACAGATTTAATTTTATGGTAATTGATAAGATTCAGGGGGATAGAACAAATAAGTTAAAATGGCATGCTTTACTTAATAAAAAAGACAAGAGCTGGCTTATTAAGCTAGGTGGACTCTTTTCTGTCGGTCTTAATGACCATTTCTAGATACGTTTAGGGAGTTGATGCTATTAGGATGTGTCATATAATGTGATAACTAGTTAAGGTATAAATTGCTGCACTCAGTTTTTGTGTATTTGTCACTGAGGAAGGCTGATTTGCCGAAACCGGTCTGATTTTTTTGGTGTTGCCACAATAAATAGTTATTCACTTACTCATATGGTGCTGGCCTGTTTTTGAATTTGAGTTATATATCCCCTACCTTCATTTTGTAATTTATTTCACATACTATCACATTCATAACTAATGCAAAATATATACAACTCATTGGACATCCCTGTCTTACATCAGTCTTCATTTGTACCTCTTGACTTAACCAGCCATTTACAAGTATTTTTACTTTATTATTACTATACACTGACATACATATTTTCCTAACGTTCTCACTTATATTATATTATTTCATTATGACCCATAAGATTTCATGTCCAGTTGTATCGCATGCCATATTAAGGCCTTCTATCATGATTTTTGCTTTTTTATTTCTATTCATAATATCATCCACAATTTATCTATCATTAATAATTATTGACAACCCTTCCCATTTATACTATATATACTATCTTCCACAATAGTTTCCATTTTAGTTTCAAATTTCTTTTGTATTATTTTCATAACTATCTTATAATTATTATTATTCAATACTATGGGTCTCCATTTTTTAATTGTCTTCTGTCTTCCTTCTTCCATATGAATTTAAGTATTCTATTACTTAATTTTACACATAAAACCTTCATTTAACCATTTATTCAAAATCTTTAAATTTTTTTGACAATTCCTTAAATTTTTATACATTTTATACTTTATTCCATCTGGTCCTGCAGCTGAATTTATATTTACTTGCCCTAATACTTTATCTAGCTCGTTTAAAAAAAACTCCTTTTAAAACTCTTTATTCTTTTTTTCTGTTAACTTTTTTTACTTTCCATGTTTTTTTACTACCTTCTTTTTTCTTTAAACATTTCTTGTGCATATTGTACTATAGTACTCATAATATTTTCTTGAGTTATTTCTATTTCTCCATTTACATTTTTTTATTTTTCTCATTACACTACCATCTTCCTTTACCAATCTACTTAAGTAACTCAATACTTCTTCTCTTTTTCCTTGTAAAAAATATCTTTGCTTATATAACAATTCTTGTATTTTTTCTTGATTTCTTTCACATAATTCTTTTTCTTTGTCAAAGTATTTTTTATCATTATGTTCTAAATCTTAATGCATCATTAGATATTCTTTTATATTTTTAATCTAGTTTTCTCACATCATATTGCCAGCATACAAACCATTTTTTATATTTTTCCTTAAAAATCATCTGCCATTCGGACCAATTTTTATGTAATGTTCTCATAGAAATACGATCTTTCCATAACTGTATTACTAGTCTTCTTCCTTCTTCATTCCATGCTTCATCATTTATCTTTTCTATTCCTTTGCCCATTTTATATATTCCTTGTTTTCTTTTACCTCTAGCCATATTGCGAGATGATCAGAAAATCACGTTTCAATGACCTCCCTTTCTTCTATTACTAAACCTTCTGATAGTATAAAACAATGTATTTCAGATATATCCATACTCCTTTTGAAAGTCCATTATTTTTGTCCCAGCATTTTAACTTACCACATCTTATAACGTCTAACATTTTTCTTATATCATTTCCTTTCTTTTTACTCTTGCCTCTTAAATCACAATTAAAGTCTCCTGTTATTATAATATTCATATTTGTCACTACACAGTCTAAAATTTGATAAAATAAACTTTCCCTTTATTTACAAGCAGTAAAATTGTATAATGTCATAATTCTATGTAAGTGTCCTTTCCATTTTAAATCTACAATGGTTAATTTTCCCATTTTGCTATAGTTACATCTAATATCTTTGCTGTATTTCTACTGAATACAGGTATTACACAACATCTTTCATTTCCCAAATTCTAGATCATCTTTCCTTTCTATAGTTTCTCTATTCCTAATCGTTCTTCATTTGTCAAAAATGTTATGTCTTATAATATAATTATGTCTACATCACATGTATTACACTACTCCAAAATCCTTTTTGTTCTTAGTATATTCTTAATACTATTCACATTTATAGAAAGCACTACATTTTTCATTTTTCCCTTTTCCTTAGATTTGTTTCATAAGTTCATAGCTAATTATTTTCTTAATAGGCTATTCTAAGCCTAATCAATTTCCTTCCCAAAGATGAAAATCAAACACTTTACCTTGTGTCTGTAAATCAAACACCTTAACCATTATACCAAGCATTCAATCACTGGCTATATATATATATATATATATATATATATATATATATATATATATACTTTTTCATCAATTTCCTTTCTTTTTTCTTTGGTGTTTATCCCTTTATTTTTTTTTCTTTCTTTTCCCATTTTACCAATATAATTATTTTTTTTTCTTTTACTACCTCCCAATTTATGTCTTTTTTCATCGCTTATTTCAGAACCTTCTTCTATGTCCTCTTTATTATTTTTTCTCATCTATTTTTTCTTCTATTTCGACTACTTCTAAAATGTCTTCTCTTTGTTCATTTTCTTCTCTTTCTTTTTTCCTTACTCTTATTTTCATTTTTGCAATCCATCCATAAATGTCCAATTTTGTTACATTTATAACATTTCAATTCACATTTTTTGTATCATGTCCTATTTCCCCACAAATACATTTTCTTTTGTCACAATTACTTAAAATATCTTTCTTTTCCACAAAAAAAAAACAGTTTTTTGTTGTCCCCGGTTTTTTACAACACCCAATCCCCTCCACATTTATCCTGCTTGGTATATATATATTTTTCTCTTTCTATTTTTAACACAATATTACAATCCCATCCACTAGTCTGTAAACCCCTTTTGTCATAAACATTTGCAATGTCCTCTACTTCTTTACATAACATTTTCAAATATTCTTTCAAAGTCCGTCTTTACACCTCTGTTTGAAATAGTACATTTTTTTTTCTTTTTTGTTTCTTTGTTAAATGCTACAGAGATTCCATGGGTTACAGGCTTTTTTCATATTGTCCAAGAAAAATTTCCATTGAAAAAACAGTCTCATATATAATGTCATAAAATATCTCTTTGTTAATAAGAATATGTGCTCTTACCTCATGTGCTTTTATTTACAAAGGAGCTATTAAATTGTCCCATACATCATACCTGTCAATTTCTTTGTCTTCTTTACTTTGAATCCTTAACAAGCACTTCCATTTTTAATTTACTTCTGCCTTCTGGCATATCATTGAATCCTTGCAACTCTCCTAAGCAAACATGTTCTTCAAGTACTTAGGGATCTTGCTTGATCAGACACTGGCCTTCAAACATCATACCGCACAACCAAAGACAAAACCAACAAAGTAGTTGTTTGAGAATGGAAAATCTCCCATATTCTATTTTAGAAGGCTACAGACCATTGGAAGAGTTAATTGTACTCCCCCAACTAAAGTATTACCTCCCTCCAGTGGCTGTCACATTGAAAAGTATCTTCCCAACCCTCCATTCAGCTGCCTACAGAATTTGCTAGCACATTTCCATAGTGCCTTAAAAAGAACATCATTGCACTTTTCTACCTACAGTCTGGTGGCACCCAGTTCAAGAATGAGTAGACATCTTACCAGGTTCCTTACTATTTACACTTCTGAAACCTGAAGCTATCCTATTTCTTACTTGAAAAAATTCCTTTATCACAACAGATTACAACCTTTGGTTCCATGCTAATGATGGTCTCACACATAAAATATCATTTAACAAATGAATACTGTAGTGACTATAGCTTTTCTGTGTTAAAAACAGATTTTAATAATCCTGCCCACTATACATCAAAACATAACCATTAGAATTAATTTCATCCCAAACTCAAACAACTCCTATCAGAAATAATCCAGTGTAAATATACCTCTGAATATAATCACTCTGTAAACACCAAGCAAGGCAAGGCATAAGCATAAAGACTGTACTATCATTATTAAAATTTTCCTTGATTTTTTGTAGCAGCAAACTTTATTCACTTTTAGCTAACTCTAGAGACATAGCAGGATAAGGCCCCGACTACAGCCCAGGTGGCATGAGTTTGATTAGCAGCTCAGGTACATGACAGAGCTGGCGGGGGGGTGAATGGCCATTGGCATCCTGTGGGAGGGCTTTCAGCTCACCAAGCCACTGCCTGGTGGTATTTTTCATTGACAAGTAGAGAAGACCATGCATTCACAAAAGGAAGGCATTGTGGGTGCTTGTGGTGATGTGGGTGGCTCATTTTTCCACCCAAGAGTTGGATTTAGGCCTATGCAAATGCCCTAATTAACAGGATGCCTGTGAAAGCACAAAGAACACTCATGGCTGCCTGTACAATGGTCCCTCTGGACAGCTTTCAGCCCCCCCCTACTGCACTGCACTGCACTGTACTGTACTGTACTGCGGTGACTCCTTAGAATGGGAGAATGAACAGGCAGAGTCCCATTGGGATGGCTTGCTAGTTAGCAGGTACAGGAGCAAAAAAGAACCTAGAAAAGTAAACTTTATTCTCTTTCTATATCTTGCTTTCATTGTAATTTTAGTTTGCCTTTTTTGTTGCATTTTACTTCTTGTATCTGTACTTGATATCTGAATCCTCTACTTTCCACTTTGCACCCAGACAG